>NW_019154097.1:40361927-40365539 GCF_002288905.1 Enhydra lutris kenyoni
TGCCTCAGAATCCGGGTTTGTGGCTGCAGATGGTGGGGGCGTCACTTTAGTGAGGTATGCAGGTTTCTCCCTCTCTGAGGGTTCTGTGCAGCTTCAAATGGCACAGCTTCCTACCACATGGGAGGCTGAGTCCTGGGATGTCACTCAGGGGTCCTTAATGAGGCTGGTTTGGGGGCCAGGTCTTTTGGGATGGAAGACTGAAAATCCAAACTAGGATTAGGGTTAGGGCCTAGGGGCATGTCAGGTTCTATCTGCCGGTGCTGTGGCAGGTTCCCTGGTGGGCTGAGTTGAGGACACATGTCTGGAGGTGCATCAAATTCCATGTTTGTGTCCAGGGGTTCCACAGAAGCTGGGGTGGCCTCAGGGGGTCATACATATTTCTCCCATTCTGAGGGTTCTGTGCAGCTCCAAGCAGCAGAGTTGTGACCTCAGTGGGAGGCAGAATTCTGGTGTGAGTCTCAGGGGTCCCCAATCTGGCTGGGTTGTGGCCAGGCCTCTGGGCATGGTAGCCTGTACACCTTATCTAGGTTTAGGCTTAGGGCCTAGGGACATGGCAGGCCTGATCTGCCATTTCTGAGGCATGCTCTGCTCAGGGCCAAGTTGAGGATTTTTAAAAAACATTTTATTTATTTATTTGATAGAGAGATCGCAAGTAGGCAGAGAGGCAGGCAGAGAGAGAGGAGGAAGCAGGCTCTCCATGGAGCAGAGAGCCCAATGTGGGGCTCAATCCCAGGACCCTGGGATCATGACCTGAGCCAAAGGCAGAGGCTTTAACCCATTGAGCCACCCAGGTGCCCCCCAAATTGAGGATTTGTCAGTCATTGTATCAGAGTCCGTTTTTGTGGCCGGGGTGGGGCCACCGAAGGTGGTGTTGGCTTTATGAGGGCTTGCAGGTTTCTCCCACTCAGAGAGTTCAGCACAGCTCCAAATGGTCTGGTTTGCAACTGCACTGTGGGTGGAATTCTGGGGTGTTACTCAGGGGTCCTTAATCTGGGGGACTTTGGGGCCAGGCCTTTAGGGTGGAATCCTGACAACCCAAACTACGTTTAGGGTTAGGGCCTAAGGGCATGGCAGGCCAGATCTACTGGTGCTGAGGCGGGCTCCCTGGTGGGCTGAGTTTAGGGTGGGCATCATGCAGTGCCTCAGTCTCTGGGTTGGCGACCGGGGGTGGGGGTCACCAAAGGTGGGCGTGGCCTCAGGGAGGCATGCAGGTTTCTCCTGCTCTGAGGGTTGGGCGCAGCTCCAATGGCACAGTTTCCATCTGGGTAGCAGGTGGATTCCTGGGGTGTGGCTCTGGGGTCCCCAATCTGGAGGGCTTGGGGGATAGGCCCCTGCAGATGGAAGCCTGAAAACCCAACCTAGGGTTAGGGTTGGGGTCTGGGGCATGGCAGGCCTGATCTGAAATCGCTGAGACTGGCACTCCAGGGGGCTGAGTAGAGGGAGGGCTTGGCCATGTTTGCACCTGGCTTTTAGACTGCTTTCTCATGGGTTTGGGCTCGTGACCAATTGAGATCATGGGCCAGGCCCAGGTGGTTGCCCTGCAGGTCCATGCCTCCAGAAGCCATTTCACTGGGGGGTTTTCTGGCCAATTCTCACGAGGTTTATGCGCAAATGGATATTGAGTTGAGCGAGAATCTCATGAGAATTGGCCGGTGTTGGGCGGCAATTTGGGATGCGCTCTCCCCCGCTGTCTAGAGTGCTTTCTCCCTAGGTGCATGCTGCGGCCATCCAGGAACTTGGACTGGGCCCACGCAGCTCCGCTGAGGGCCCCAGCTGAGGGGAGATTTCCAGGAGGGTCTCAGGCTGAGAATGAGGCTCCATGTTTGTGGCCCATTTAGGTGCCGAAGGTGGGGGTGTCCTCAGGAGGGTATGAGGGTTTCTCTCCATCTGAGGGTATTCTGCAGCTCAAACCAGTACTGTTTCCTCCGTTGTGGCAGTGGAGTCCTGGGGTGCAGCTCTGGAGTTCCCAATTTGGAAGGCTTGGGGGGTCAGGTCTCTGGGGATGTAAGCCTGAACACCCAACCTAGGGTT
Source organism: Enhydra lutris kenyoni (assembly GCF_002288905.1). Lineage (NCBI taxonomy): Eukaryota > Metazoa > Chordata > Mammalia > Carnivora > Mustelidae > Enhydra > Enhydra lutris. Next base: position 40,363,959 of record NW_019154097.1, read on the forward strand.
AGGTTTAGGTCCTAGGGGCATGGCACACCCGTTCTGCCGGTGCTGAGGCTGGCCACCCAGGGGACTGAGTAGAGGTCAGGATTGCCAGCGTTCTGGGGCAATTCTGAGCATGTGTGCATCTGGAGTTTAGAGCTCTTTCTGGCGAGGTTTGGGCTGCGACCCCTCGGGACAATGGCCCAGATCCAGGCAGCTTCTCAGGGTTCCCGCCTCTGGATGCGAGTTCAAAGGAGGGTTCTGGCCAATTCACATGAGATTTCTGCCTAAATCGATATTGATTTGGGCAGAAATTTTGTTAGAATTGGCCGGCATTGTGGAGTGATTGTGGTCACACATGTTCCTAGGGTTTGGATTTCTTTGTCACTAGGTTTGCGTCGCATCCATCCGCAACCATGGGCTGGGCCCACACGGGTCCCTGAGAGCCCCCACTGATGAGGGCAGAGTTGAGGATGGGGGTCAGAGTGAACACCAGTCACTGGTTTTGTGGCCTGTGAGGGCTCTGAAAGTGGTGGTGGCCTCAGGAGGCATGCAGTTTTTTCTTGCTCTGAGGGTTTTGCACAGCTCCAAATGGCATGGTCTCATCCAGGGTGGCAAGCACAGTCCTGTGATCTGTCTCAGGAGTTCCCAGTCTGGAGGGACAGTGCCATTGTGGCTTGAGACCTGTGAGGCGTTGTGAGCTGCATTAGGAGACTCATGCCAATTCATGAATCACAGATGAGATAGACCTGGTGTATGTTTTGAACATGGAATGTGTTCCTTCATCTATCAGTGTTTAATCCATTGGGCATAGGCTGTGGTGGAATGGCAGGCATCTAGCATTATGTGGCTGTTTGTGGTCAGATAGTGACTTGGATGATGTCTTTTCCTTTGTCTAGGTGATGTATCCTAATGGATTTGTCTTTCCATCCAGAGAGTTCCAATGAGGGCAGAGAGAAAATTCAAAATGATTCCGAGGAGGCTTGGATGATTTAAAGGGAAGCTTGACCTTCTCATTTCACTAAATGGACCATCTAGATAGTTGGACATGCCGTATTTTCTCTGCAGTTTCATGGGTGGTGAAGTCAGAAGGAGAGTCTTTGGGAATTCCCCTAGATAGAGACAATCTGGTGGCTTCAAGGGGCTTGGCGTCAGACATCCTGGGGTGAATTTCTGTGGCTGCTTGTCTGACATTCGGTGAGTCAGGTTATCCCACAGGTTTTCCATTTCCTCCTAGGGAATTGCAGGCAGGTAACGTTCTGCTTAAAGCAGAACCCTCCTGCACTGTCGGTGGGCATGCAGGTTGTTGCAGCCTCTTTGGAGAAGAGTACGGTGGTTCCTCCAAAAGCTAAAATCTGAACAACCTTAGGACCCAGCAATTGCATTCCTAGGTATTTATCCAAAGGACACAACAATGCTCATTCAGTGGGGGTACAAGCACTGTGATGTTCATAGCAGCATTATCAAGAATAGCAAAATGATGGAGGGACTCCCAATGTCCATTCACTGATGAATGGAGATAGAAGATGTGAGAGATATATCTTCTATCTATCTATCTATCCAACGGAATAGGACCCAGCCTCAAAAAGAATGAAACCTTGCCATCAG
>NW_019154097.1:40365549-40419388 GCF_002288905.1 Enhydra lutris kenyoni
CTCAACACTCCAAAAAAACAAATAATCAAGTCAAGAAAGGGACAGAAAACATGAACAGACCCTTCTCCAAAGAAGACATACAAATGGCCAAAAGACACGTGAAAAAGTGCTCCACAACACTAGCCATCAGGGAAATTCAAATCAAAACCACACTGAGATGCCACCTTACACCAGTTAGAATGGCAAAAATTAACAAGACAGGAAACAACAAATGTTGGCAAGGATGTGGAGAAAGGGGAACCCTCTCACACTCCTGGTGGGAGTGCAAGCTGGTACAGCCACCTTGGAAAACAGTATGGAGGTACCTCAAGACATTAAAAATAGAGCTACCTTACAACCGACCAATTGCACTACTGGGTATTTACATGAAACATACAGATGTAATGAAAAGAAGGGACATGTGCACCCCAATGTTCATAGCAGCAATGTCCACAATAGCCAAACTGTGGAAGGAGTCGAGATGCCCTTCAATAGACGAATGGATAAAGAAGATACGATCCAAATATACAATGGAATATCACCCAGCCATCAGAAAGGATGAATACCCGCCATTTGCATCAACATGGATAGAACTGGAAGGGATTATGCTGAGTGAAGTAAGTCAACCAGAGAAACACAATTATCATACGGTTTTCTTCTTTCTTTTTTTTTAAGATTTTATTTATTTGACAGACAGAGATCACAAGTAGACAGAGAGGCAGGCAGAGAGAGAGGGGGAAGCAGGCTCCCCAGAGAGCAGAGAGCCCGAAGCAGGGTTCGATCCCAAGACCCTGGGATCACGACCCAAGCCAAAGGAAGAGGCTTTAACCTACTGAGCCACCCAGGTGCCCCTTATCATACAGTTTTACTCATATGAGGAACGCAATGAATAACATGGAGGACCATAGGGGAAGGGAGGGAAAACCGAATGGGAAGAAATCAGAGAGGGAAACAAGCCATGAGAGACTCTGGACTCTGGGAACCAAACTGATGGTTACAGAAGGGAAGGGAAATGGGGTAACAGGGTGATGGGTACTAAGAAGGGCATGTGTTGTGATGAGCACTGGGTGTTATACACAACTAATGAATCATTGAACACTACATCGAAAACGAATGTTGTACTATATGTGGCTAACTGAGCATAATAAATAAATAAATAAATATGATTTCTAAATGAAAAACAAATAATGGGAACAGAAGTTCAGATTTGTAAGATGAAATGTTCTCAAGATCTGTTTCACAGCAGTGTAAATACACTTAACACTACTGGACTTTATACTGAAAATGCTTAAAATGGAAAAATCAATGTTTAATTCTTTACAATTTTTTAAAAGTACATTCTGTATGATTCCATTTTTATATTTTACTCATTTATTTTAGAGAGAGAGTGTGTTGCATGAGTGTGGTGGGATAGGCAGGAGGGGAAAGAGAGAATCATGAACCCACACTGCACTGAACACAGACCCTACAATGGGCTTGATCCCACACCATGAGATCACATCCTGAGCCAAAATCAAAACTCAGTGGCTTAACTGAGCCACCATCCACCTCCATAGACATTGGCATTGTTTCATCCGCTGCTATTTCCACCACTGCTGTGTTGAACTCTGTTGAAAATGCATCTATGAAAAAACTGTGCCACAGTTTCCAGGGGTGAGTCCAAGTATAAGCACTGCTAGATGATGGGTGCACCTGTGGCCTAGGATGGATGCTGCTCACCATTCTCCCAGGGTGTCCATCACCCTTCTCTCCAGGGGAACTGCAGGGATCCCCCTGTCCTCAGGAACCTGAGATCCACCTGGTCCAAGAATTCACCTTCTCTAGCAGAGGACAGATGGGGCTTCCTTCTCTGGCTAAGAATATGAACCTTGATCCCAGGAAAGGAGAGCTCTGCTGGAACTCCTGGCCTAGTTAGGCAGCTGTGCCCACTGTGTATGTGACAGAGCCAGAGCAGCTGGGCATGGAGGGAATGAGGCCTTAAACCAGCCTTGTGTGGGGCAGTATGGGAGCAGCAGCCCCTGCTTCCTGGGTAGCAGTGATGTAGTGATGTGTGCAAAAGGAGGGAGGCCAGGGTGGAGCCTTCTAAGCCACATCACAGTCTCTCCCTTGGTCCTGAAACCAGCAGGAAGAGAGCGCTGAAGACAGAGACTCCAGGGGGATTCCCATCCAGGGAAAGGGGGCCTGCTGGAGGGCACTGAAGCTGCCAGCCCTACCGACCACAAGCCATTGGCACAGGATCACCTTTGGCACTTCCTTAGCATGTTGTCTGTGTTCGTGTGTGGATAGTGATTGACCCATTGGTGCACTTCCAGAGTCAGACTAGAAACCTTCCAGTGCCTGCTCATGGGTCAGAGGACCCCACGCCCAGAGAAGCAGAGGATGTCCCTTTTTCTCCAGAGCTGGAGAAGGCAGCCACCACCCTGGTGCAGAACCTGGTCCAGGCATATGTTCTTTCTGAAGCCCCCACTTTCGGTGGGCATTGCTGCGCCTGAGCAAGGCCCCCTCAGCCCCAGAGTCAGGAGCCATAAGGGGCTGTCTCCCATCCTGGCCCAGGATCATGACTAGAAACAATCCTGTCTTTGAGAGGACAGGTCTCCTCCAGGAGCCAGAGAGAGGACTGGCCCCTCCCCCTTCCCAAGTCCAGGACGCCCAGGACCCTGCACGAGAAGGAGTCATGGAGAGCGTATGTGTCTTGTCAGCCCAGCAAGTGAAAGAACCAAACCCCAGTTCTCAGGTTCTAACAGAAACAGAATTTCAAATGTACTGCTTGGGGGCAGCCACCTCCCCCTCTTACATGGCCTTGGGGACCCCAGGAAAAGTCTTCCTTGCTCTCCTGCCCTCAGAGTGAGGAGCTGATCCCGTGTCCCAGGGTTCCCACCCTGTCCCACTGCTGAAGAAGAGCCACACATAGGGACCTTGTGTCAGGAGTGTGGTCTCCCAGGGGCCTGGCTGCTGTGTGGAAGGGCTGAATGGCTCTGGGAAGAGGGATGCTCACTGGCAACACTGTGCACCATCCCCCACAGCACTCTGCAATCCAGGCTCTGCGCCCACCATAGGTCAATCACCAGCATCCCATATGTTCCTGCCACAGGAGTGATCACTCAGGATCACCGCATTGCACAGAGGTAGAGAGCGAGGCCCAGAGAGAGGAGGCAAATGACTCCAGTCACAGAGCTGCTCAGCAGAGGGGATGGAAGGCCAGCCCTCCCGAGCCACCACTAGCCCAGCCAGGGACTCCCTGAGCCCAGAGTGAGCCCTCCCCTGCCTTCCCAGCCACACACCAGCCCCTGAGCTGGATGATGGGCTGTTCTTCTTGGCTCTGAGGCTGTTGCTGACCAGCTAGGAGAGGGAGTCCTGCTGACAGGACAGGCTATAGCTGCAGGACAGAGTGATAGTCTGAGCTAGCACAAGCCACATTCTCATCTCCCTCCTGGAGCCTGCCTAGGAGCTGGAGTATGGGTACCCTAGGGGCCAGCACACAACAGGGTCTGTGCAGACCAGGGAGCCATGGCCCCCAGGGAGAGTCCATTCTGCCCTCTCCCTGCTCCTGCCCCATATCACCTCTCTTCACTGTGGGGCTCCAGGACCTGAAACCATTCCCCATAGGGCTGGCTCGGCTCCAACTTGTAATGAGCTTGACGCCTCCTAGAGCAGCTGAATTTCCTAGGGCTGGAGGGAGGACTGGCTGCAGACAAAGACTGGGCTGGGGGAAATGCGGGCCCTCATGGAGGGTGAAGGAGGGGGCAGGGGCCAAGTCCTGGGACCACTGCTTATGTCTAAAAAGGGCTGAAATCCATGAGTGTCCACAGGGTCCCTCATTACGGTAACAACACCCTCATACTTGGGCATCCTGGTGGTGGCCCCCTCCTCCCTGTCCTCCTTCCCACCCCTCTGACTCTAGCCAGGGCTGAATCCAGGGACAGGCTAGACCTCTGTCCCAGGGTACAACCAGGAAGACAAAGCAGAAGGAGGAGAGGAGAAGTGGAAGGGACAGACTGATTTTCTCCCTGCCCTGGGTCAGCCTCCATTGACATCTCCAAGTCCTCTGGCTCAACCCCACATTTAGCTGGACCCTGGAAGGGAGTCCAAATTCCAGACCAGATGGATGGGGGGTATTCAGTGACCTTTGCATCCCCAGATGTCCAACCCACCTGGCCTTGCACCCTGAGCCTTGCTTCCCAGGGTAGGCATGGTTCTGGTGCTCAGCAGACTTTGGGGCCACAGAGCACTTGGCAGTGGTGAGGGAACATGGGGGACCAGTCAGGTATGGAGCTATAGGTCATGTACACATCCACCATAAGGCTGGGTCATGGTACAGGTGCTGTGTGCAGGTCTCCTATGCACACCTGGCCCTCTCGGAATGGAGGTCTGTGTGCCTGGTGCACATTTCCTCCACCTCCACCTACCCCTGGAGGAACAGCCAAGTTCAAGCATTTCCATGTCCAACCCTTAGGGACAGTTGAGAACCAGGGGTCAAGAGAGGCAGGGACTGGCCCAGGACAAAAGAGGGATACAGAGTCCAAGGAGCAGAGCTTCCTTCCAGTCCTAGGCCAGCCCCAACTGTCCCATGAGGTTTTCTTGGAGGGTGAGAGCCCCTCAGATCCTCAGGGTAGCTATCCACCCCATCCCATGTGGGGACATGACCTCAGGCATCCCCAGACAGGTAGAGGCATATGTGCTTACACACACACGCACACACACACCACTCTGACTGCCAAGCTATGGATCAGAAGGGGAGTACACCCTGGGAACAAGGTGGGTGACAAGGGGGAAAGAAGAAAGAGCTTGGAGAAAGACAGGCCATGGGGTCAGGGGCATCAGGACTCCTGGCAAGGACTGAGATCCATAGCATGGGGAGGGGAGACAGAACAGACTGATGGTCAAGTGGTCTGCAAGGGGCCCAGGAGTTTGCCAGGGCACTGGGTGAGGATAGGGTCTCGGGTCTGGTGTCCATCACAACCCTGGACTACTGGCAGTAGGAAGATACCCCTCAGTGTGGACAGGGCTACAACACAAAAGGCCTCCCCTTACTCTTCTATCAATGGGGCCATAGAGACAGGGTGTCCCTGGGCTCCCACAGGCTTGTAGAAGAGCCTGACCTTGAATCTCCAGCCCTGACCCACTATACTCCCAGTCTTGGGAAAGTGCTTTGTACTCCCTCGAGGTCCTTCTGAGCAGAGGACAGCCTGGAGGCTTGGGGGACTGAGGAAGTGGGCTTACAGAATGTGGCAGAGCACTAGAACCACTGGTCTGGGGATCAAGGTCAGGACCCTCCTTGTTGCAGCCTCAGGGTTCTCATTTGGAAGAGGTTCCAGAGTCAGTGCTCTGGTCAGGGTGAGAAGGCCTTAGGAAGGAACCAAGCACCAGCACAGGAGAGGGAAACAGGGACAAGGGAGGCTTCTGAGCTTTCTCATATCACCTCTGGAGCCCACAGATCCTGCTCCTGTGAGGCACACAAAAACAGAGACAGAGACAAAGACAGAGACAGACACTGAACACAGGAGAGAGAGAGAACCAGGAGAAGTCACAGACTTTCCTCAATCAGCTTGGAAATTACATCTAAACATTTTGTCCCATTTTCACAGTCACACAGGCCATCCACCCTGGGGGGAGGGATTCCACAGAGATGTGTGACCAGGATTTGGGAATGCCCGAGAACCACTGTGGAGACTGCCCAGCATATGGGCACAGAAGAGGCCCTTGGACTGAAACCTAATGGAAGCCCCTGGAAGTCTGTTTCACCAAGGTCAGAATCTGTTCACTGCAACCTTCCTACAGGTGATGGGACACAGGCAGGAGGAGGGTGGCTTTGCCTGGATCCCAGAGCAGGTCCAGGCCCCTCTGGGCTGTGTTCCATGCCCCACCCAGCCCTTGCATTGCCAAGTGTGTGCACTAGCCTCCTGTGATAGCGAGTATGGAAGATATATAGAGGTCCTACCCCTGATGGCATCCCTAGAAGTAGAAGCCAGAACACCCCCAATGTGCAGATAGGGAGACTGGGGAGGCTCTGATAGCCACAGGGTTTGTCTGGGGACACAGTCCTGGGCAGGAGCAGGAGCCTGGTCTGAACCCAGCTCTGTGTCCTCACAGCAGGGACAACAGCTGCACCCAAGCCTCCCGGGGGCTGTGGGTAGACTGTGTGGGTGTCACTATATAGATGGGGCATGGGCGGAGGGTGAGCCTTGAGCAGCTGGGGGAGGGGGGGCCTCAGGGAGCTCTGGTGTGAGGAGGAAGTAGGGTAAGGAGCCCCCAGGCAGTGCTTACCTCACTTCCTGACAACAGAACCCAACAGAATTTGGAACCCACATAACCAGGCACCCACATTCCAGAGACAGCCCCCTGCCCAGCTCATTTCTTTGGAGATCCTCAAACAAACAAGATGTTCTTGTGTTGAACACCAAAGTCCAGAGGATGAAGGCAGGGGACAGCACGCCCAGCAAACACTTCCCCTTGCCCCGGAAGTCGTGTCAGGGCTCCCCATCGCCTCTGGCCATTTGGCAGGAAGAACCAAAAGGTGACACTGGGAGGCTCAGAGTCAGCCAGCCCCACACCTTCTGACCAAACTGTGTAGCCCCAGGTCTACTCCCCGTGTGTGTGTGTGTGTGTGTGTGTGTGTGTGTGTGTGTAAAGAGAGCTCATGGAGGGTGTAGACACCCCGAGCAGGAGCAGGCTGATGAGGGGTCAGATGCCTGGTGGGCAGGTCATGTTCACACCCCAGGTTAAGCCTGGCTCGGTGGGTCGGGGGGTGGGGGCTGCACCCTTCTGCCCAGCGTTTATCCTGAGGGCCCTGCAGGGATGGGTCACTGATGCAGGTGCAGGGCTGGGCACACACAGGTGTGTGTGTGATCTGGGAGCAAGAGGGCGCCCTCAGGGCCACCAACGCCGGCCAATTCTCACTAGCATTCTGCCCAAATCGGTCCCGATTTGGGCAGAATGCCTGTGAGAATTTGCCAGAAAATGCAGGGGGAACTCGCTTCGGGCACCACACGTCTGCAGGGCCGCCCCCTGGCTCTGCCTGGCATCCCAAGTGGTCGTGTCCGAACCCCACCAGAAAGCCCTCCAGGAGTCAGGCGCTGGCGAGGTGACGCCTCCTGCCCCTCAGCCTCCAGCGTTCACCTCCTTAGCGCTGGCCAATGGTGCCTGGCCTGCCCATAGGCCGGCGCACGAACCCTCTCCTGCTTTCTCAGCCTTCCGTTTCCAGGGTCCTGTCCCCCAGGGCCTCCAGCTGGGTACCCTGAATCCCGCCTCAGAACTCCCCGTTCCACTGTGGCATAAACGGTGCCTTCTGCGGGAAAACCCTCGGAGGGAGAGAAACATTCGTGCCCCCACTGAGCCCAGCCCAACCTTGGGCGCCCCAGCGGTCCAAGCAATTGGAGGCAGACGCCTGGCCACAACCCCTCCCTCAACTCTGCTCCGGGAAAGCTCCCCTGCGCCAGGGCCCCCAGGTGGGCCATGTCTCTCAGCGTGATTTCTGGTGGCAGCTACATGCCCCGAGTGGAAAAGTTCCCTCGGCCACAGCTAACAGGGCAGTCCGCAGGGCTGCCCAATGCTGGCCAATTCTCATGAATGTTCTCTCCATGTTGATCCCGATTTTGGAGCGGAAGTAACCTGGTCTCCCTTGTAAACCACCCCCACCATCATTGGTCTCCCTGTCCAGAAACCCAGATTCTGCCACACTGCAGGATGCATTTCCTTATCTCAACCTCAATGGGAGCCCGCTCAGCACTGGCAGATCAGAGCAGCCATTCCCCAAGGCCATAACCCTAACCCTATGCTGCATTTTCAGGCTTCCTTCTACAGGACCTGTCCCGCAACCTCTCTGGCTTAGGAATCATGAAGTCACACCGTAGGAGTCCACCTGCCATCTAAATGATAACCAGTCTGTTTGGAGCTGCACAGGGCCATCAGAGCCAGTGAAAAATTGTGTGTCCCCAGGAGTACTCCCCCAAGTTCTGCTGCCCTCTGGAACCTGATGCGCCGCCTGACCACCATCATCAACTCGGCTCCTCAGGGAACAAACCTCCAGACCAGCAGTTTGGGCAAGCCACACCCCTTCCTCAGCTCTCCTCAGGGACCCCTGTCAGCTCTAGGCAGACCTGGAACTCCCCTGCCTGCTGCAAAGCTCTGGGATCTCCTCTCCTTCTTCTCTATTGACATTGGCCCAAGGCTTGCTTTCTTTCTTTCTTTTTTTTTTTTTTTTTTGGCCCAAGACTTTCTTGACAAAGGGGGAAGGCTAGCTCCTGACTGCTTAACACCTCCTTTCCTCTTCTGCCCTATTTCTCTCCAATTACCTTTGTACCTGGGCAAACTGGAAGGAATATACCAATGGAACACGGACATGCTCTGACATCTGAATCTTCCTGGCAGCTTTCTGAGGGTTCCTTATGCAAACAGAATCTAGTGTAGCGTAACACAGTGTGTTTGCAAATGATCCTCAAGAGAACAAGAGAGTGAAAATCACTCCATTTTTACCTCCCTCTTCATGAAGTTGAACATGGTCTTCTTTCCTTCTTGACTTCAATTCCAATTTGTTTCCATGCAGTGTTCATTCCTTTGCTTCAGGAGTAGTATTTCATGATTCCTTGCCTGCACAGAACACCCAGAGCTCATCACAACGAGTGCCCTCCCTAAGAGCCATTACCCATTGAACCCTTCCCCTCCACACCCCTGCTCTCTAGCCGCCGTCAGTTGGTGATCTAAGCTTGAGTCTCTTTCCTCATTGACCTATCTCCCCTCACTATGTTCATGTTTTCTTTTGTTTTCTTTTTTTTATTTTCAGCATAACAGTATTCATTGTTTTTGTACCACACCCAGTGCTCCATGCAGTCCATGCCCTCTCTAATACCCACCACCTGGTTCCCCCAACCTCCTACACCCCACCTCTTCAAACCTTTCAGATTGTTTTTCAGAGTCCATAGTCTCTCATTGTTCACCTCCCCTTCCAATTTCCCCCAACTTCCTTCTCCTAACTCCCCATGTCCTCCATGCTATTTGTTATGCTCCACAAATAAGTGAAACCATATGATAATTGACTCTCTCTGCTTGACTTATTTCACTCAGCATAATCTCTTCGTCCCGTCCATGTTACTACAAAAGTTGGGTATTCATCCTTTCTGATGGAGGCATAATACTCCATAGTGTATATGGACCACATCTTCCTTATGCATTCGTCCGTTGAAGGGCATCTTGGTTCTTTCCACAGTTTGGCGACCGTGGCCATTGCTGCTATAAACATTGGGGTACAGATGGCCCTTCTTTTCACTACATCTGTATCTTTGGGGTAAATACCCAGTAGTGCAATTGCAGGGTCATAGGGAAGCTCTATTTTTAATTTCTTGAGGAATCTCCACACTGTTCTCCAAAGAGGCTGCACCAACTTGCATTCCCACCAACAGTGTAAGAGGGTTTCCCTTTCTCCACATCCCCTCCAACACATGTTATTTCCTGTTTTGCTAATTTTGGCCATTCTGACTGGTGTAAGGTGGTATCTCAATGTAGTTTTAATTTGAATCTCCCTGATGGCTAGTGATGATGAACATTTTTTCATGTGTCTGATAGCCATTTATATGTCTTCATTGGAGAAGTGTCTGTTCATATCTTCTGCCCATTTTTTGATATGATTATCTGTTTTGTGTGTGTTGAGTTTGAGGAGTTCTTTATAGATCCTGGATATAAATCTTTTGTCTTTACTGTCATTTGCAAATATCTTCTCCCATTCCGTGGGTTGCCTCTTTGTTTTGTTGACTGTTTCCTTTGCTGTGCAGAAGCTTTTGATTTTGATGAAGTCCCAAAAGTTTATTTTGGCTTTTGTTTCCTTTGCCTTTGGAGACATATCTCGAAAGAAGTTGCTGTGGCTGATATCGAAGAGATTACTGCCTATGTTCTCCTCTAGGATTCTGATGGATTCCTGTCTCACGTTGAGGTCTTTTATCCATTTTGAGTTTATCTTTGTGTACAGTGTAAGAGAATGGTCGAGTTTCATTCTTCTACATATAGCTACCCAGTTTTCCCAGCACCATTTATTGAAGAGACTGTCTTTTTTTCCACTGTATATTTTTTCCTGTTTTGTCGAAGATTAACTGACCATAGAGTTGAGGGTCCATATCTGGGCTCTCTACTCTGTTCCACTGGTCTATGTGTCTGTTTTTATGCCAGTACCATGCTGTCTTGGTGATCACAGCTTTGTAGTAAAGCTGGAAATCAGGTAACGTGATGCCGCCAGTTTTATTTTTGTTGTTCAACATTTCCGTAGCGATTTGGGGTCTCTTCTGGATCCATACAAATTTTTGGATTATTTGCTCCAGCTCTTTGAAGAATACCAGTGGAATTTTGATTGGAATGGCATTAGAAGTATAGACTGCTCTAGGCAGTATAGACATTTTAACAATGTTTATTTTTCCGATCCAAGAGCATGGAATTGTCTTCTTTTTGTGTCTTCTTCAATTTCTTTTATGAGTGTTCTGTAGTTCCTCAAGTACAGATCCTTTACCTCTTTGGTTAGGTTTATTCCCAGGTATCTTATGGTTCTTGGTGCTATAGTAAATGGAATCGATTCTCTAATTTCCCTTTCTGTATTTTCATTGTTAGTGTATAAGAAAGCTACTGATTTCTGTACATTGACTTTGTATCCTGCCACATCACTGAATTGCTGTATGAGTTTTAGTAGTTTGGGGGTGGAGTCTTTTGGGTTTTCCATATAAGGAGTCATGTCATCTGCAAAGAGAGAGAGTTTGACTTCTTCATTGCCAATTTGGATACCTTTTATTTCTCTTTGTTGTCTGATTGCTGTTGCTAGGACTCCTAATACTATGTTGAACAAGAGTGGTGAGAGTGGGCATCCTTGTCATGTTCCTGATCTCAACGGGAAGGCTGCAAGCTTTTTCCCATTGTGGATGATATTTGCTGTGGGTCTTTCATAGATAGATTTGATGAAGTTCAGGAATGTTCCCTCTATCCCTATACTTTGAAGCGTTTTAATCAGGAACGGATGCTGGATTCTGTCAAATGCTTTTTCTGCATCAATTGAGAGGACCATGTGGTTCTTCTCTCTTTTCTTATTAATTTGTTCTATCACATTGATTGATTTGCGAATGTTGAACCATCCTTGTAACCCAGGAATGAACCCCACCTGGTCATGGTGGATAATCTTTTTAATGTGCTGTTGGATCCTGTTTGCTAGGATCTTGGTGAGAATCTTAGCATCCATATTCATCAGTGATATTGGTCTGAAATTCTCCTTTTTGGTAGGGTCTTTGCCTGGTTTGGGGATCAGGGTAATGCTGGCTTCATAGAAAGAGTCTGGAAGTTTTCCTTCTGCTTCAATTTTTTGAAACGGCTCCAGGAGAATAGGTGTTATTTCTTCTTTGAAAATTTGGTAGAATTCCCCAGGGAATCCGTCAGGTCCTGGGCTCTTGTTTTTTGGGAGGTTTTTGATCACTGCTTCAATCTCGTTACTAGATATCAGTCTATTTAGGTTGTCGATTTCTTCCTGGTTCAATTTTGGGAGTTTACAGTTTTCCAGGAATGCATCCATTTTCATCTAGGTTGCTTAGCTTATTGGCATATAACTGTTGATAATAACTTCTGATGATTGTTTCTACTTCCTTGGTGTTGTGATCTCTCCCTTTTCATTCATAATTTTATTAATTTGGGCTTTCTCTCTTTTCTTTTGGATTAGTGTGGCCAATGGTTTATTGATCTTATTGATTCTTTCAAAAAACCAGCTTCTAGTTTCATTGATACGTTCGACTCTATCTCTGGTTTCTACCTCATTGATCTCAGCTCTAATCTTTATTATTTCCCTTCTTACGTGTGGAGTTGGTTTGATTTGTTGTTGATTTTCCAGTTCTTTAAGGTGTAGGACAGCTGCTGTGTTCTGGATTTTTCAATTTTTTTGAGGGAGGCTTGGATGGCTATGTATTTCCCCCTTAGGACAGGCTTTGCTGTATCCCATAGGTTTTGGACCAAAGTGTCTTCATTCTCATTGGTTTCCATGAATTGTTTCAGTTCTTCTTTGATCTCCTGGTTGATCCAAGCATTCTTAAGCAAGGTGGTCTTTAGCTTCCATGTGTTAAGCAAGGTGGTCTTTAGCTTCCAGGTGTTTGAGTTCCTTCCGAACTTCTCCTTGTGATTGAGCTCCAGTTTCAAAGCATTGTGATCTGAGAATATGCAGGGAATAATCTCAGTCTTTTGGTATTAGTTGAGTCCTGATTTGTGACCCAGTATGTGGTCTATTCTTGAGAAGGTTCCATGTGCACTTGAGAAGAATGAGTATTCTGTTGTTTTAGGGTGGAATGTTCTGTATATATCTATGAGGTCCATCTGGTCCAATGTGTCATTCAATGCTCTTGTTTCTTTATTGATTTTCTGCTTCGATGATCTGTCTATTTCTGAGAGAGGCGTGTTAAGATCTCCTACTATTAATGTATTCATATCAATATGACTCTTTATCTTGATTAAAAATATGGAACGCTTCACGAATTTGCATGTCATCCTTGCGCAGGGGCCATGCTAATCTTCTCTGTATCGTTCCAATTTTAGTATATGTGCTGCTGAAGCAAGCACTATGTTCATGCTTTCTGAAATTCCATAGAAGTCAAATGATAGGCTATTGGTTATTTCTTCTGATTTTGCTTAGCTAAATCCCCTCTAGATCCATCCACATCCTTGCAAATGGTAAGATTTCATTCTTTCTGAACCTGGATCCTATTCCATTAAGAATATGTGGGAGATTAGATATCTACGCTCATATATTCATATATATATATATATCTCGCTCATCAGCGAAAGGACATTGGGACCCCCTCTATCGTTTCACTATGGTTGATAATGCTGGTGTCCATATCACCGTGCTTGTACCCCATTGAATGTGCATTTTTGTGCCCTTTAGGGAAGTACCTAGGAGGGCAACTGCTGGATCCTAGGGTTGTTCAGTTCTTAGCATTCAGAGGAACCACCACGCTCTTTTCCAGAGTGGCTGCAACAACACGCATGCCCACCGACAGGGCAGGAGGGTTCCGCTGGAAGCAGAACATTCCCTGCCAGCAATTTCCTAAGGAGGAAACAGATAACCTGGGGGATAACATGACTCACCCAGAGTCCGGCAAGCAGCCCCCAAAATTCACCCCAGGATTCCTGACGCCATGCCCTGAGACGCCATCAGAATGCCTCTATCTAGTGGAATTCCGAAAGACTCTCCTCTGACTCCACCACCCATAAAACTGTGGAGAAAGGATGCCATGTCCAACTCTCTAGATGGTCCACTGAGTGGAATTAGAAAGTCAAGCTTCCCTTTTCAATCGTCCAAGACTCCTTGGAATCCTTTTGAATGTTCCCTCTGCCCTCATCAGAACTCTTTGGATAAAAAAGACAAATCCATTTGGATCCATCCCCGTGGACAAAGGAGAAGCCATCCTCCAAGCCTCCATCTGACCACAAACAGCCACCTCACTCTAGATGCCGGCTATTTCACCACAGCCTAAGACCCATGGAATCAACATTGTTCGATGAAGGAACGCATTCTAGGTTCCAAACACACACCGAGTCCATCTCATCTTCCTTTTCAAATCCAAGGGATTGCCTAGGAAAGAGATGTACCAAACACCTTTGTGAGCCAGAAATAAGCAGAGAAAAGGAGATCCCCTGCCAGGTGCTCCCTGCAAGGAAACTCAGGAACCCTAGCACCCACTTCCAATTGCTGACAGCTGCATTCATGTGACTTTTGGGCTCCACTGCAAATGAGAGAAAACCCAGGATGTTTGGGGTGAAAGAGAAGTTTTACCTCAATGCTGGCGTGGATGTGCCATTGTGCCCCATGGGCCTGCTGTTTTCTCTGAATGCTGACGTCCTGGGACAAGCTGCATGATGGACTCAGACGCTCATTTCCAAACTTCAGGTCTTG
The DNA here is from genome assembly GCF_002288905.1 of Enhydra lutris kenyoni. Lineage (NCBI taxonomy): Eukaryota > Metazoa > Chordata > Mammalia > Carnivora > Mustelidae > Enhydra > Enhydra lutris. Next base: position 40,379,429 of record NW_019154097.1, read on the forward strand.
TGGAGCCAGAGCGAAGAAGGGTTGTCAGGTGTGGAAATGTAGGAGACTCCCACCTAAAGCCTGCACACCTGCTCCAATTCTTGGGAGAAGGAGAGACACATGCTTGTTTCTTAAGTGGTCATTCACTTCCTTCTCAAGCCGGCTGATGCCCTTGTCTTTTTGGAGAAGCAAATAGACTCTTCCAAACAGACACTCAACTCCTCGGTTCCCAAGGCACCATGGGTCAGGTTGGGTTCCCCCAGCTCCAGACACCCACCGGGAGGACCCTCCTGAACCATCCTGACACACATTCCCATCCAACCTGGGGCAACGGGGCACAGTGCTGAATGAGTGGGGGCCTGGCTCCAGCAATTCTTACCACTACTCTTGAGCCTGGGGAAACAGACATTCTTCAGTTCAACACTCCGTCCTGTAAAACAAGCTGCAGTGCCTCACGTTTCAGGGTCTCTCACCCAGCTCTTCCCCACTGCCCTCAGAGCCAGCAGGCTGCACAGGCTCTTCTGGTGTGTTTCCCACGGCAGCTCTCCACTGCCTCCAGTGGTCGCAAGCCGCATTGCCATGCCTTCCGGGGTCTCTTGCTCCACAGCTCACCACTCCCTCCAGTGGAGAGAACTAGCACTGCCGACCCTTCCACAGACTCCTAATGCAGCTCACAAACCCTCCACAGCTCTGAAGCCACACTGACACTGTCCCTCCAGATTGGGGACCTCTGGGCCACATCCTAGGAGTCCACCTGCCACCCAGGAGGAAACTGTGCCATTCAAAGCTGCACCTTTGAATGGAACCCTAGGAATGGAACAAACCTGCATGCCTCCCTGAGGACACCCCCAACCTCAATGGCCCCCCCTGCTCACAAACTCACAGCCTGACGTGCTTCCTCACCCCCATACTTGACTCAGCCCCCAGGGCTCCCACCTCAGCGCTGACATACCGGGCCTGAATACCCCTAAGCCCTAACCCAAACCCTAGGCTGTGTTTTCAGGCTTCCAAGCCTAGAGAATGGGCCCCCAAGCCCTCCAGATTGGAGACACCTGAGCCATACCCCAGGACTCTGTCTGCCACCCACAAGGAAACCGTGAAGATTGGAGCTGCGCAAAAAACTCAGAGCAGGAGAAACCTGCATGCCCCCCTAAAGCCATCCCAACCATCAGCGGACCCCGGCTTTAAAGCATGCCCTTGACTCAGCCCTGAGGGAAGCCCGCCTCAGCGCTGGAAGATTGGGCCTACCATGCCCCTAGGCCCTAACCCTACCCCTACATGGAGGTACAGGCTTTTGTGCCCAGAGTGCTGGCTCCAAACCCCGCCAATTGGGGATGCCAGAGACTCACACCGGCACTCCTGCCGGCCTCCTATGGTGAAAAGGTGCCATTTGGAGCTGTGCAGAAACCTCAGAGTGGGAGAAACCTGCATGCCCCCTGAAGCCACCCCCAGCATCTGTGCTCCCCCTGGACCCAAACCGAGACTCTGACCTGCCGCCTGATGCCCACCCTCAATTCAGTCCATCAGGGAGTCCACCTCAACACCGGCAGATCAGCCTGCCATGCCCCTAGACCCTAACCCTAACCCTAGATAGGGTTTTCAGGCTTCCATCCCTAGAGGCCTGACCCTCAAGCCCCCCAGATTAAGGAACCCTGAGAGACACCCCAGGACTCCTCCTGCCACACGGGAGGAAACCTTGCAATTTGCAGCTTGTTGAACCCACAGAGTGGGAGAACCCTTCATGCCCCCCTAAAGCCACCCCCACTATCGGCGGCCCTCCTGGCCATAAAGCCGGATTATGCCACGGCACCAATGAATGCCCTCAACTCAGCCCTGAGGTGAGCCCACCTCAGCGCCGGCAGATCAGGCCCGTAATGCCCCTAGTCCCTAACCCTAGTTTGGGTTGTCAGGCTTACATTCTGAGGGGTCTGGCTCCCAAGCCCCCCAAATAAAGGACCCCTGAGTGATGCTCCAGGACTCCGCCAGCCACGTGGTAGGAAACTGTCCCTTTGAAGCTTCCTTGAACCCTCAGGGGAAGAAACCTGCATACCCCCCAAAGCCACCCCAACTGTCAGAAGCCCCCCCACCATAAAGCCGGATTCTGCTGCACCACTGGATGCAAGCACTCAACTCAGCCCTGAGGGGAGCCCACCTCAGAGCTGGCAGATCAGGCCTGCCACGCCCCTATACCCTAACCCTAACTCAAGGTGGGGTGTACAGGCTTCTGTGCCCAGAGGGCTGGCTTCCAAGCCCACCAGACTGGGGACACCAGAGACTTACGCCAGCATCCGCCAGCCTCTTAGGGTGAAATGGTGCCATTTGGAGCTGTGCAGACACCTCAGAGCAGGAGAAACCTGTAAGCCCCCCAAGGTGACTCCCAGCATCAGCAACCCCTCTGGACCCAAACCCAGACTCCGACCCACCTGATGCCTGCCCTCCAATCAGCCCACAGCAGAGCATGACTCAGCACTGGGAGATCGGGCCTGCCATGCCCCTAGGCACTAATCCTAGCCCTAGTTTGGGTTTTCAGGCTTCCATCCCAAGAGGCCTGGCCCCCAAGCCCCCCAGATTAAGGACACATGAGTGACAACCCTTAACTCCACCCGACACATGGGAGGAAATCCTGGCGTTTGGAACTGCGCCAAACCCTCAGAGGGGAAGAAACCCACATGCACCGCTAAAGCCACCCCCACCAATGGTGGCCCCCCTGGCCAAAAAGCCGGATTCCGCTGCACCGCCAGACACATGTCCTCAACTCAGCCCTGAGGGGAGCCCGTTTCAGTACCAGCAGATCAGTTGTGCCATGTGCTAGGCTCTAAACTTAACCCAAGTATGGGTTTACAGGCTTCCATTCCGAGGTCCTGGCCAGCAAGCCAGATTCTGCCACGTTGCCAGTTTTAGGGGACATGCAGGTTTCTCCTCCGCTAAGGATTTGGGGCAGCTCCAAATGGCACAAGTTCCTACCATGTGGATGGTGGAGTCTTGGAGTGTCGCTCAGAGGTCCTTTAACTGGGGGGCTTGGGAACCAGAGGGCTTTCTGGCCATGTTGGCCCCTTGGAATGGAAGCCTGAAAATCCAAACTAGGGTTAGGGTTAGGACCTAAGGGCATTACAGGCCACATCTGCCAGCGCTGAGGCGGGCTCCCCTCAGGGATGATTTGAGGGCATTTGTCCAGCACCGTGACATAATCCGGCTTTATGGCCAGGTGGACAGCCTATGGTGGGGTGGCTTTAAGGGGGCATGCAGGTTTCTTCCCCTCTGAGGGTTTGGTGCAGCTCCAAGTGGCCCGGTTTCATATCGCATTGCCAGTGGAGTCTTGGAGTGTCACTCAGGGGTCCTTTATCAGGGGGCTTTGGAGTCAGGGCCCTCGGAATGGAAGCCTAAAAACCAAAACTAGGGTTAGGGTTGGGGTCTAGGGGCATAGCACAACTAATCTTCTGGCAATGAGATGGGATCCCCTCAGGGCTGAGTAGAGGACATGTGTCCATCAGCGAAGCAGAATCCAGCTTTATGGCCAGGTGGGCCGCTGATGGTGGTGGTGGCTTTAGGGGGGGATGCTGGTTTCTCCCCCTCTGAGGGCTCAGAGCAGCTCCAAACCACAAAGTGTCCCCCCAGCTATTAACCCAGATTCCGCAGCATTGCCAGACGCATGCCCTCAGCTCAGCCCTAAGGGAAGCCTGCCTCAGCACCAGCAGATCGGGCCTGTAATGCCCCTATGCCCTGACCCTAACCCTAATTTGGGTTTTCAGGCTTACATTCTGAGAGGCCTGGCTCCCATGACCCCCGGATGAAGGACTTCTGAGTGACACTCCAGGACTCCACCAGTCACACAGTAGGAAACCGTGCCATTTGGAGCTGTGCCAAACACTCAGAGGAGGAGAAAACTGCTGCCACCCTAAAGTCACTCCAGCCATCAGTGGCCCTCTGGCCATAAAGCCGGATTCTGCCGCAGTGCCAGACAAACGCCCACAACTAACTCATCCCTGAGCAGAGCCGGCCTCAGCTCCAGCAGATCAGGTCTGCCATAGCCCTAGGCCCTAACCCTAACCCTAATGCTAGGTAGAGTGTGCAGGGCCCGTGCCCAGAGGGCTGGCTCCCAAGCATGCCAGGTGGGAGATGCCTGACACTCGTGCTGGCACTCTGCTGACCTAGGGTGAAATGGTGCCATTTGGAGCTGCACAAAAACCTCAGAGTGGGAGAAACCTGCATGCCCCCCAAGGCCACCCCCAGCATCTGCACACGCCCTGGACCCAAAGCCAGACTCCGACCCTTCCACTGATGCCCACCCTCAATTAGGGATTAATTAGGATTAATCATAATCCTAACCCTAGTTTGGATTTTCAGGCTTCCATCCCAAGAGGCCAACATGGCCAGAAAGCCCTCTATGAGTCAGGTGCATTCATGGCCAATGCCTCCTGCTACTCAGCCCCTGGGGTACCCACACCAGCGCTGGCAGATTGAGCCTGCCATGCCCCTAGGCCCTGGCCCTAACCCTTGGTTGGGTTTCATGTTTCCATCCCCAGAGGCCTGTCCCTCGAGTCCTACAGATTGGGGACCACTGAACCACACCACATGACTCTGCCTGCCACCCAGGAGGAAACCGTGCCATGCAGAGCTGCAGAAAACCCTCAGACCTGGAGAAAGCTACATGCCCACCCTGAGATCATCCCCCACATTCGGCGCCACACTGTGCCACAAACTCAGAAGCTGACTCCCAGCAAGAATTCCTCCTTCAGCTCTGTCCCTGGAAAGCTACCTTGCACGTAGTTCCTTGGTGGAATCACTTGGGGCCGGCCCACTTTTCCGGATGATCAAGACACACACCTAGCGAGAAAGCGCTCTAGACCACGGGCACCAGCGTGGCCCGAAATGCTGCCCAATGCCAGTGAATTCTCAGGAGTCTTCTGCCCGAATATCAATTTGAGCAGAAAGCTTGTGAAAATTGGCCAGAAAACCCCCGGCAATCTTGTTTACTGCGGTGCATGTCTGCAGGGTCTCCACCAGGGCCTGGCTGGAAGTCCGGAGTGGTCATGGCCCAAAGCCTGCGAGAAAGCCCTCTATGAGTTAGGCACATGTGAGGCCAGCCCCTCCTGCTACTGAGCCCCCTGGGGTGCCTGCCCCAACACTGGCAGATCGGGCCTGCCACGCCCCTAGGCCCTGGCCCTAACCCTCTGTTGTGTTTTCAGTCTTCCTACCTCAGGGGCCTGTCCCTCGAGCCCTCAAATTGGGGAACCCTGAAACATAACCCATGAGTCCGCCTGCCACCCAGGAGGAAACCATGCCATTTGGACCTGTGGAAAACCCTCAGAGCAGGAGAAAACTGCATGACCCCCCTGATGCCATCCCCCACCTTCTGTGCCACACCGGGTCTAAAACTCAGATTTTGATGCCCATCCAGGACCCCTCTCTCAACTCTGTCCCCAGAAAGCTGCCCTGCTTGGGGCCCCTACAGGGAGCTGCGTGGGCCCGGCCTGGCCATCCGGGGATGGCTGAGACACACATCAAGCGAGAAAGCACTCTAGACCACAGGCGCCAGCCCAAATCATCGCCCAACAAAAGAAAATTCTCATGAGCTTTCTGCCCAAATTGATTTGGGCAGAAAGCTTGTGAGAACTGGCTGGAAAACCCCCGGCAAAATCACTTCCTGCAGCGCATGTCTGCAGGGCCTCTGCCTGGGCCTTGCCTGGGATCCCAGGGCAGCAGGAGGAAAGCACCAGGTGCATAAACTGGAGAAAGATGACACAGTGCACAGTTGGCAGTTTTCAAGTAACATTGTCTCCCCTGATCCTAGAAGCATTTCCCCAAACCTGGTGGAGGGGGGTGTTGAAAGTGCTATGTGCTCCACTCTTGAGAAGCCAGTCTGGGTTCTCACGGCTGTCCCCTGGCTTCAGAAGCTAGAACCCTCTTCAGAGCTCTGTGGAGGCAGAAGGGAAACAGAAGTGAAGTAGGAAGAAACGGCACGGGACAGACAGTGCCCTGCTTCAAAATGTTTGCAGACGACTGTAGTATGACCAGGTGTTTGTGAAAGCAAGGGTGGGTGGTATCCATATGCTGCAGAGAGTACCCCACTCAACTGTGTGTGTGTCTGAACACATAGGATAAGTGTCATATGCCCAAGCCTGAGAGATAACCCTGTGGAGGAACCATCTCCATCTCGCCCACCAGCCCTGCATGTCGCAGAGTGGAGGGGGAAGGCATAAGGAGCATGCCACAGACTACTCTGTGAAGCAACGCTGGGGGAGACTGTCCCTCCACAGGGATGACTTCTCTTTCCTCCGGAAAGACGCATTTTCCAACATGTCCTTGACAGCCAAAGGAAGGGGCCATGTCCTTGAAACTGAGAAACAGCATCCCCAAGAAGCTGCACTTCCACCAGCCTCTTGCTGCCTGAAGACAGAAGCATTTCCCAGCGTATATGAGGAAGCATCGGGAAGAGGTCCTGCATTTCCCTCAGAGAAAGGAGTGTGCATGGAGTGCAGCTTTGACAGGCAGCTTCCTTTGGGAAGAAAGGAACGTTTTCCACAGGCTGGGGGGCAGCCTGAGGGAAGGGCCTACCTAAAGGGCTTCCCCAAGAGAAAGACGGAGCACTGACAAGGTGCCAGTTTTCATTTACATCTCCTCCCCTGAAGCTGGAAGCATTTTCAGGACTGAGGCCGAGCGTGCTATGGGCTCAACTCTGAGAAACACTTCTGGATACCATGCAGCTTATGGCTGGAAGCTGGCTTCTGGAAGATAGCAGTGTTTGCAGACTTTTGGTGGACACTGCAGGGAAATGGAAATGAAGTGATGTGGGAAGAAATGGCACTGGACAGAAAGTGCCCGGCTTCTAATGCTTTCCCAGACAACTGTAGCCCATTCAGGGGGTTGCAAAAGCAAGGGTGATGGGTCCATGATCAAAGGAGCGAGATTGATACAAAGCGAAGGTCAAGCAAAGCTTTATTTTGCGCCAGCACCGAGAATCAAACTGACCAGTCAGGGCTGCCTCTTATAGAGAGGGCAACCCCTCCCAGCCTCACAAACTAACTTTTATAGAGCAAAGGCCATGTGTGAACCTGGTCACACACAGGTGGCCAACTGAATTACAATTCACCCTATAGTAGCTATTTGAACTAGCCTATCACTCTGGTCAGAATTGGTGCCCAAAAGGCAGGGCCCACATTCTTTGGTGGTTAGGGAGGTGCATTACTGATTGGATGTCTCCACCTGCCTTGACTCATCCTTGCATTCTGGGCTCTCTTCACTCCCCCTGACCTGACACGTCTTGGTATATGGACTCTGTTATCAGGGGCTGGTCGGCCATATTTTACTGGTTTCCCAGACTTGCTTCTAAGTAAGTTCCTCTGTGGCGGGGGGAGGGGGGTGCAGGGTCAATCTAAGTTTACTACATAAACAACAAAATGGCTATTTAACCGAGATGGAGTCACTCTGGCTAAGTAGGCCCTTACAAAGGGCAAGTTCCAGGTAGTGCAGAGAGTACCCTAGTCAGCTTGTGGGGGTGGGGAAAGCCTAAGGTACTGCCATATTCCTGCCCCCAAGCGGTAACACAGTGGAGGAACCGTCCTTCATGCCCACCTGTGCTACATGTTCCTTAGAGGGGCAAATGCATAAGTAGAGTGCCCCACACTCAACTCCATGCAGCAGTGCTATGGGGAGACCGTGCCTCCACACGGTTACCTTCTCTTTCCTTGGGAGAGTGTCGTTTCACGAACTGGGTGGGACAGCATACAGAAATGGTTGTTTACCTAAGGCTGAGAGACAATGCCACCCCCCAGCCCCCAAGAACCTGACGTTCTGCCAACATCTTGCTGCCTGAAGACAGAAGCGTTTTGCAGAGCATGTGAGGAAGAAAGGAGAAGGGGCCATGCACGTCCCTCGGAGGCATGCGTGTGCCTGAAAGGCAGCTTTGAGCAGACATCTTGTTTCAAGAAAAGAACTTTTTCCAGGCTCTCTGGGGCAGCAGGAGGAAAGCGCCAGGTGCTTAAACAGGAGAAAGGTGACGAACTATGGACATACTGGTTTTCAAGTAACACTGTCTCTCCTGATCCCAGAAGCATTTCCCCAAACCTGGGGATGGGGGAGGTGAAAATGTTATGGGCTCCACTCTGAGAAGCCAGTCTGGGTACAGTGCGACTCAGCTGACCCCTGGCTTCTGGAAGCTAGAACCCTTTCACAGCTCTGTGGAGGCTGAAAGGAAACAGAAGTGTAGAAGGAAGAAATAGCACGGGACAGATAGTGTCCTCTTTCTTAATGTATTTCCAGATGACTGTTGAACAATCACGTGTTTGTGAAAGCAACGGTGGGGTCTGTATATTGTAGAGTATCCCACCCAGCTCTGTGTGGAAACATATGTTAGGTGGCATATACCAAACCCTCAGAGACAACTACTGTGGAGAAACCATCCATCATGCCCACCTGCCCTATATGTTCCAGAGCAGAGGGGAAGGCATAAGGAGTGTGCCACACACTCAACTGTATGAAACAACACTGGGAGACTCTCCCTCCACAGGGTTAACTTCTCTTTCCTTTGGAGAGTAGCGTTTTCCAAAGTGTGTTTGACAGCTTAAGGTAAGGGCTATGTATATAAAACTGAGAAACCAGGCCCCGATAACCCTGCCCTCCCACATACCTCTTGTTGCCTGAAGACAGAAGCATTTTCCAGAATGTGTGAGGAAGCACTGGGAAGGAGCCATGCACTTCCCTCGGAGGAATGAGTGTGCACAGGATGTACCTTTCGGCAGACATCTTGTTTTGAGAAGAGAGGAACTTTTTCCAATGGCTGTGCAGCAGCATGAGGAAAGTGTCAGCTGCTTCCCTAAGAGAATGGAGGAAAACTGTAAAGGTACCAGTTTTCATTAACATCTCCTTCCCTGAAGCTGGCACCACTCTCAGAACTGGGGGGCGAAATTGCTATGTGTTCAACACTGACAAACAACTCCGTGCAAATTTCAACTGACAGCTGGCTTCAGGAAGATAGAAACTTTCTCAAACTTCTGTTGATGCTGAAGGGAAATGGTCAGGAAGTGAAGTAGGAAGAAATGGCACTGGGAAGAACCATCTTCTCACATCTTTCCAGTGACGGCAGCACATCAAAGTGTTTGTGAAAACAAGGGAAAGTTCCATATACTGCAGTTTCTTTGTCTTCTGTGTGTGTGTGGAAGCGTTAAGTAAATGTCATACACCTAACATTGAGAGACCACTTTGTGGAGGAACTGTCCTTCAAGCCGACCTCCCCTGCATGTACCATAGGATGGGCGAAGCATAAGGAGAGTGCACAGACTCAACTCCAAGCAGCAACACTACAGAAAGACGATCTCTCCACACGGTTTCCTTCTCTTTCCTTAAGAGAGAAGTGTTTTCCAAACTGTGTGTGACAGTATAAGGAAAGGGCTGTTTACTTAAGGCTGAGAAAAAATGCCCCCAATAACATGCCCTTCCACGAAGCTCTTGCTGCCTGAGGACAGAAGCATATTCCAGAGTGTGTTAGGAAGTACTGGAAAGTGGCCATGCAATTCCTTCAAAGAAATGAGTGTGTGTGAAATACAGCTTTTGGCAGACCTCTTGTTTCAGGAAGAGAAGAATGTTTTCCAATGTCCGTGGGGGCAGCATGAGGAAAATGTCTGGTGCTTAATAAGATAAAAATGTCAAACTGTAGAGATACTGGCTTTCAAATAATATCTCCTCCCCTGATCCTAGAAGCATTTTCAAAACTTGGGAGGAGAGTACTATGTGCTCAACTCTGAGAAACAAGTCTGAGTACGGTGCAGCTTAAAGCTGACATCTGCCTTCTTGAAGAGAGAAGCATTTTCAAACTTCTGTGTCAATGCTGCAGGGAAACTAATGAAGTGATGTAGGAGAAACGGCACTTGGCAGAGAGTGCCTTGCTTCTAACATTTTTCAAGATGACTGCAGCACGTCCGGGGGGTTGTGAAAGCAAAGGAGAGTTCTGTATAGTGCAGAGAGTACCCTAATCAGCTGTGGGTGTGGAAGCCTATGTTAAGTAGCATATACGGAGCACTGAGAGACAACCCTGTGGAGGAATGGTCCATCACTCCCCCCTGCCAAGCATGTTCCAGAGGGGAGAGAAAGGCATAGGGAGAGTACCACAGAATGAAAGATGTGAATCACATATTTCACCACATACCACATACCACACTATGAAATAACACTGGAAGAGACCCATTTCTCCACAGGGTTAACTACTCTTTCCTTTGGAGAGTTGCATTTTCCAAACTGTGGCTTCTGGCTTCTGACTTCTGGATGATAGAACCTTTTTCAAAGTTTGTGGACACTGAAGGGAAATGGTAATGTTGTGAAGTAGGAAGAAACTGCACTGAATAGATTGCACCCTGCATTCTATCATCTTTCCAGATATCCACAACATGATCTGGTGTTTGTGAAAGCAAGGGAAGTTTCCATATACTGCAGAGTATATGGAGTTGGGAGTGTGAAAGGCTAGGTTATGTGCCATCAATATACCTACTACTGAGAGACAGCCCTGTTGAGGAACCATCTTTCACACCCACCTGTCTTGCACGTTCCAAAGAGTTGGCAAAGTCATATGGAGAGTACCACAGACTCTGCGAAACAACACTACAGAAAGACTGTCCCTCTACATGGTTACCTTCTCTTTCCTAAGGAGAGAAACATTTTCCAAACTCTGTGTGACAGCATAAGGATTATGTATGGGGCACTTCCCTTATACCTTCATACATTCATGAGGAAAGTCCTCTGTCTTCATGATACCAGATGTTGGTTGAGACTTTTGTGCTACATGAACTTGTTTCTCACATTCAAGTATATGTCACTTTCCTTTTGATTTCACACACAATTTGGAAAACACTCCTGTCTTCCTGAATGCTTTTCATGAAAGTGTTCTTTTTCTACAGTGTTGCTACTCAGAGATATGTCCATGTCACTTTCCTTAGGCAATCACACACTTTTGGAAAGTGCTTCCATCTTCAGGAAAGAAATTATTCATTGAACTTTTCTTACACAGTGCTGTTTCTTAGATTTAAGTAAAGGGTCCATTGTTTGGGCTTCCAACGGAACATCTTCAAAAAACAAGATGTTAGTGGAAAGACACATTCTATCCACCCTTGTTTCCCAGAATTCAGTGCCTGGCACTATCTTTCTACATTCACACACCCGTTTGAACTTGCTTCCACCTCCAGAAGAGAAGACATGAGTTGAAATTCAATTTCTCTCCTGCATTGTTGCTTAGAGTTACATTTAAGGCACTTTCCTTATGCTTCCAGATACTCCTTGGAAAACACTTCTCTACCTTTGTGAAACCAGAAAGTAGTCCCAAATTGCCTTCTATATAGACTGGGTCCTCTGAGTTAAGTATGTTGCACTTTTCCTTATATTTCACACACACTTTGGGAAGTACTTCTTGTGTCTGGAAAGAACTGGTTTGTTGAAGGACAGTTTCTCCAGTGTTTTCTTAGAGGTAGGTCTATATAGGGCTCTTTCCTTAAACTTCAACACACATATTTGAAAATGTTTATACCTTCCTGGATCAAGATCACAACAAATTTGTTTCTCAGAATGAAGTAAATGGCCCCTCCCTTAAGGTTTCATACACACTTTTGCAAACGTCCCCATCTTCATGACAGAAGATGTGAGTTGAAAGAAGGTTTCTCTACACTGTTCTCTCTGAGTGTTATGCATGTTGCACTTCCCTTATGCCTTCTCACATACATGTGGAAAGGCATCTGTCTTCATGGTATTAGATGTTAGTTGAGACTTCCGTGTTTCTCAGAGTCAAGTATATGTCACAAGTTTCCTTGTGCTTTCATACACAAATTGAAAAACACTCCTGTCTTCCTGAAAACTGCTTGTGGAAGGCTTCTTTCCCTACAGTACTTCTTCTCAGAGTTATGTCCATGGCCTTTTCCTATCACATACTTGGCTATCACATACTTGGAAAGCGCTTCCATCTTCAGGAAAGATGTTCTTTGAACTCCTTTTATTATAGTGCTGTTTCTTAGAGTTAAGTAAAGGGCACACTGCTGGCACTTTCACCTGTACATTGAAAATCTGTTCATTCTTCATGAAACAAGATGTTTGTGGAAAGACATATTCTATGCAGACTCGTTTCCCAGAGGTAAGTGCCTGGCACTATCTTTCTACTTTCACACACACATTTGACAATGCTTCCAACTTCAGGAGAAAAGACATTAGTTGGAATTCAGTTTCTTGCCCCGTTGTTGTTTGGAGTTACATATAGGGCACTTTCCTGTCACTTCCAGATGACGTGGAAATGCTTCTCTACCTCCATGAAACCAGAGTAGTCCAAATATGCCTTCTATACAGACTGAGTTTTCTGAGTTGAGTATATTGCACTTTTCCTTTATGTTTCAGATACACTTTGGGAAGTACTTTTATCCTCTGGAAAGAAGTTGCATTGAAGGACGGTGTCTCCACAGTAGTGTGGTTTCTTATAAGTTAAGTCTATATAGGGCCCTTTTCTTAAACTTCAACACACATATTTGAAAACCCTTGTTCGAAGGTGCATTCACTCTACACAGCAAACTTGATTCTCAGAAAGAAGTAAATCACACACAATATTCCCAACACCTCTATCTTCATGACAGAAGATGTGAGTTGAAAGTAGGTTTCTCTACACTGTTTTCTCCTAGTGTCATGTATGGAGCACTACCCCCATTATGCCTTCACATGTACATGTAGAAAGTCGTCTGTCTTCATGATACCATTTGTTGGTTGAGACTTCTGTGCTACACAAACTTATTCCTCACAGTCAAGTATATGTCACCTACCTTGTGCTTTCACACACAATTTGGAAAACACTCCTGTCTTCCTCAATGCTGTTCATGGAAGACTGCTTTCTCTACAGTACTGCTTCTCATAGTTACGTTCATGGCATGTTCCTCAAGCCCTCACACACACTTTTGGAAAGTGCTTCCATCTTCGGGAAAGATGTTCATTGAACTCCTTTTCTTATACGTGCTATTTCGTAAAGTTAAATATAGGGCATGTTGTTGGACTTCCAACAGTACCCTGGATATTACTTCTATCTTCATGAAACAAGAAGTTAGTGGAAAGATGCATTCTACGCACACTCATTTCCCAGAATTTAGTGCCTGACACTATCTTTCTACTTTCACACACACCTTTGAACATGCTCCTACCTTCAGGAGAGAAGACGTTAGTTGGAATTCAGTTTCACTCCCGTGTTGTTGCTTAGGGTTATGTTTAGCGCACTTTCCTTACGCTTCCAGACATAACTTGGAAAATGCTTCTCTACCTTCATGAAACCAGAGAGTAGTTCAAATTTGAGATCTATACAGATTGGGCCCTCTGAGTTTTGTTTATTGCCCTTTTCATTATGTTTCAGACACATTTGGGAAATACTTCTGTCCTCTGGAAAGAACATGTTAGTTGAAGGACGGTTTCTCCACTGTTGGTTCTTAGAGTTAAGTCTATATAAGGCCCTTTTCTTAAGCTTCAACACATCTATTCAAAATGATGGCACTGTGGTGATCTTCCATGAGGACTGAGTTGAGGACTGCATTAGGGTGAGTCTCCAGCTTTCAGTGTGGCCAGGTGTTGCTATGGGTGAGGGTTCAATTTTTGCTAAAATGCTGCCCTGCCACTCCATTCTGGGGGTTGCCTATGGCATGGTCTTACTACTTCTGTACTACAACTTGAGTAGTGTGACATTTGCTAGGGGACCCAAATCCATTGTGCCCTCAGACTGAAGGTTCAGGCCCCATCATTGCCACAGCCAGGGCTAGGATTATGGTTCCAGTCCATGGTTCCAAACAATAGGGGCTGAGTCAATGACAGTGAGAACATTTGCCTGGAGACTGAGTTGAGGATGACCTTGAGGGTGAAGCTCCTGCTTCTAGTTTGGTCTCATTGGGATGCTGCTAGTGATGATGAAGCTTAGGACTTTTCACTAGAATCATGCTCTCCTGAGAGAACCCAGAGACTGCATGTGGCACAGTTTGTTTCTGTGTTCTTGCCTTTCGCAAATCCATTGTAACCTTGGAAGTAGGGTTCAGGAGCTGTCAGCCCCAGATGCTGTTCTAGGATTAGGATATGTGAATGGGAGGCAGTTAGAGCCTATCTAATGGAAGTAAGGGGGCCTGCCCTGAGGGCTATGTTAGTGACTAACATGAGGGTGAAGCTCCAGCTTCTGGTTTAGCCTCCTGGCGATGCTGATGCTGTTGGTCAGGATGAGATTTTTTAAAGAATCCAACCTCCTGCTCAAAAGCAGGGTTGCAAGATGCAGGGTTTCCTTCAGTTGCCTGCCTCAGTGGTCAGCCATTTTCCAGTTGTCCCAAATCCATTGAGCCCCCAGTTTTTGTTGTTTTTTTTTTTTTTTTGGTAGTTGCCTTCAGTGCCCTGACCAAGGCAAGAGTTAGAGTCATGGTCCGGGAGGTAGTAGGAGTCTATCCAATGGCAGTGTGGAGACCTGCTGTGGGGCCTGAGTGGAGGATGAGCATTCCAGTGACGCTCAGGGTTCATTGGGGCTGGGTCTCAGGGTATAGGCCCATTGTGGTGTTGGGGGTCAGGTTTTTGCCAGAATACTGCTGCTGTCTCAACTGTGATGTTGGCCCTTGGCCTGGCTTGTTTCTGAATTCTTCACAGAGGGGTCCTATGCCCATCTTGCATCCCCAGTCCCATTGTTCCTCAGACTTCACATTCAGGCCAAGGTAGGGCCTGAGTCATGTCTAGGGTGAGGGTGAGAATCCGGGGGATGCTTGTTCCTTAAGCCATGACATTGAGAGGATGTGCCTTAAGGACTGAGTTGAGGGATAGCACTAAGGAGAGCATCTGGCTTCCCACTTGGCCCCAGGGAGATGCTCCTTGTCTTTGTGAGTTTCAGGGTCTTCACTGGAAACACAGTCTATCTCCAACAACATCCTCCAGGGCTGCAAGTTGCAGGGTTTTAGCCTTCTTTGTTCTTGCCTAATTAGCCTGGTGTTACCCAGTAGCCCAACATCCATTCAGGCTTCACAAGTAGGATTCAGGTCTTGTCAGGGCCACAGATAGTTCTAGGGCTAGGGATATAGATCCATGAAGAGGTTAGGGGCCAGTGCAATGGTGGTGCACAGTCTTATTCTGAGGGTTGAGTGGAGGTCTGGATTGCACTGAGGCTCAGTCTTCAGGGTTCACCTCAGGAGGATGCTCATAGTGATGCTGAGGTTCAGGTTTGGGGCTCGAATTCTGTTGTCCAGCCACACCTGGGGGTTTCAAGGGGCAACGTTTCCTTCTGGGTTCTTTACTAAGGAGTCTGGCATTAGTCAGGTGAACCAAACCGATTGCACCCTAAGGACTAGGGTTCAGGGACCTTTAGTTCCACAGCCAGGGCTAGGGTTAGAGTTACATATGATCTGGGAGATGGTGGGAATCTATCTGATGGGAGTGTTACAAACAGTCTGGGACATGGTGGGAGTATATCCTGCACCAGTGTAGAGATCTGCCCTGAGGCCTGATTTGAGGGAAGCTTTAGGGGGAAGCCAGGGTTAGGGACTGATCTCCAGGGCTAGGCCCATTGTGGGGTCCAGTGTCAGGTTTTTCTCAGAATTGTGCTATTAGTTCCAGCCTTGTAGTTGTCTGTGCATGTTCCTTTGACATTTTGGGAGGAATTGCCTGACAACATTCTTTTGTCCCACCTCCCTTCATTCCTCTGACTTTCAGTGGGAAGAAGCCTTCTACAGAGGCTCCTTTCTCAGACTTCCTTGTGCATTCACACACACTTTTGCAAAAATCCTTCTAACTTCTGGAGATAAGATTCTGGTTCAAAGATGGATTCTCCACAGTGTTGTTTCTTAGAGTTAAGTGGATGGCACCTAGACTTCCACACACACATTGATAACATCTGTATCTTCATGAAACAAGCTGAAGTTGAAAAGTGTATTCTATTTTTTAATTAACATATAATGTATTATGTATTTCAGTGATACAGGTTTGTGAATCATTAGTCTTACACAATTCACAGCACCCTGCATAGCACATACCCTCCCTAATATCCATCACCAGGCACCCTATGCCTCTCCCCTCCCCTCCAGCAACCCTCAGCTTGTTTCCCAAGATTAAGAGTCTCTTGTGGTTTTCTCCCTCCCCAGTCCCATCTCATTTCATTTTCCCTCCCTTTTCCACACTCCCATCCTACCTCTCAAATTCCTCAAATCAGAGAGATCATATGATAATGTATTGTATCACATTGATTCATTTGCAGATGTTAAATCAACCGTGTAGCCCAGGAATAAATCCCACTTGGTCATAGTGAATAATCCTTTTGATGTACTGTTGCATCCTACTGGCTAGTATTTTGGTGAGAATTTTCACATCTCTATTCATCAAGGATATTGGTCTATAATTCTCTCTTTTGATGGGGTCTTTGTCTGGTTTTGGGATCAAGGTAATGCTGGCCTCATAAAAGGAGTTTGGCAGTTTTCCTTCCATTTCTATTTTTTTTGGAAGAGTTTCAGGAGAATAGGTATTAATTCTTCTTTAAATATTTGGTAGAATTCCCCTGGGAAGCCGTCTGGCCCTGGGCTCTTGTTTGTTGGGAGACTTTTTAAAAATATTTTTATTTATTTATTTGACAGAGATCACAAGTAGGCAGAGAGGCAGGCAGAGAGAGAGAGGAGGAAGCAGACTCCCCACAGAGTAGAGAGCCCGATGTGGGGCTCAATCCCAGGACTCTGGGATCATGACCTGAGCCGAAGGCAGAGGCTTTAACTCACTGAGCCACCCAGGCGCCCCTGCTGGGAGAGTTTTAATGACTGTTTCAATCTCCTTACTGGTTATGGGTCTGTTCAACTTTTCTATTTCTTCCTGGTTCAGTTGTGGTAGTTTATAAGTCTCTAGGAATGCAAAAATTGTCATATTTGCTGGCATATAGTTGCTCATAATATGTTCTTATAATTGTATTTCTTTGGTGTTGGTGGTGATCTCTCCTCTTTCATTCATGATTTTATTAACTTGGGTCCTTTCCCTTTTCTCTCTCTTTTTTTTAAAGTCTGCCCAGGGGTTTATCAATCTTATTAATTCTTTCAAAGAACCAACTCCTAGTTTCGTTGATGTGTTCTACTGTTCTTTTGGTTTCTAGTTCATTGAGTTCTGCTCTGATCTTTATGATTTCTCTCCTTCTGCTGGGTTTAGGCTTTGTTGCTGTTTTCTCCAGCTCCTTTTGGTGTAGGGTTAGGCTGTGTACTTAAGACCTTTCTTGTTTCTTGAGAAAGGCTTGTATGGCTCTATATTTTCCTCACAGGACCACCTTTGCTGTGTCCCACAGATTTTGAACAGTTGTGTTTTCATTATCATTTGTTTCCATGAATTTTTTCAATTCTTCTTTAATTTCCTGGTTGACCCATTCGTTCATTAGAAGGATGCTCTTTAGTCTCCATGTATTTGAGTTCTTTCCAACTTTCCTCTTGTGATTGAGTTCTAGCTTCAGAGCATTGTGGTCTGATCCACAATGGATCAGGGAATGATCCCAATCTTTTGGTACCAGTTGAGACCTGATTTGTGACCCAGGATGTGATCTATTCTTCAGAATAGGTCTTGTTTTTTATCCATTCTGATGCCCTGTGTCTTTTGATTGGGGCATGTAACTATTGAAAGATATGAATTTAGTGCCATTGTATTGCCTGTAAGGTGATGTTACTGTATATTATCTTTGTTCCTTTCTGGTCTATGACTTTCGGGCTCTCTCTTTGCTTAGAAGACCCCTTTCAATATTTTCTGTAGGGCTAGTTTGGTGTTTGCAAATTCTTTTAGTTTTTATTTGTCCTGGAAGATTTTTATGTCTCCTTCTATTTTCAATGATAGCCTAACTGGATATAGCATTATATATTCCCATATTAGGGAAATTCCCTATTATAATTTGTTCCAATATACCTTCTGCCCCTCTCTCTCTTTCTTCTTCTTCTGGGATCCCAACTTTTCTAATAATGTTTTGTCTTATGGTTTCACTTCTCTTCTGAATTCTTCCCTTGTGGTCCAGTAGTTGTTCATCTCTCTTTAACTCAGCTTCCTTATTCTCCATCCTTTGATCTTCTACATCATTAATTCTCTCTTATGCCTCATTTATCCTAGCAGTAAGAACCTCTGTTTTTTATTGCACTCCATTAATAGAGTTTTTTAAATTTCAACTTGGTTAGATTTTTGTTCTTTTATTTCTCCAGAAAGGGATTTTATTTCTCCACACAGGGATTCTCTAATACCTTCCATGCTTTTTTCTGAGCCCAGTGAGCATCTTGATAATTGTCATTCTGAACTCTAGTTCTGACATATTACTAATGTCCATATTGATTAGGCCCCTAGCCATTGGTACTGCCCCTTGTTATTATTTTTTTTTTTTTTGGTTGTGAGTTTCTCCACCCTGTCATTTTATCCAGATAAGAATACATGAATGAGAGAACAAAATACTAAATGGGAGTCAAAGACCCCAGAAAAATATACATTAACCAAATCAGAAGATACCTGAAACTGGGGGGAGAAGAAAGAGGGGAAAATTTAAAAAAATTTTTAAATTAGACTGGTGAATAGAACAGAGCCATCCACTTGATTTTGGGTGTATTCTTGTCTCTTAGAAGAAACTACCTCCCAAAATTTTAAAGAAAAACTTATATATATACAAAAATAAGGGTAAACGCAATGAAGGGATGGAATATGACTGTAAAGATAAAAACTACACAAGATTCTAAAAGAGGAATTGATAAGTTGGCTGGAAAAAGAAAAAAAAGAGGAGAGAATGTGCTCAGGCTGGAGAGTAGAACAAAGCTCTGTGCTAGATTTATGGTATATTTTGATCTATGAGAAGAAATTATTTCCCTAAATTAAAAAAAAAAACCTTTATGTATATAAAAATAAGGTTAAATACAATAAAGGGATAAAATATGACTATAAAAATGAAAATTTAAGATTTTTAAAAAGGGTATTAAGATAAAATAGTTTAAAAACATTAAAAGAGGAAAGAGGAAAAGTTAAAAAATACAATAAAAGAAAAAAATAAAATTTAAAAAATTTAACTTTGAAATACTAAAGGATCATGGGGAAAAGGCCATGAATTCTTTGGGTTGCTTTCCCCTAGCTCTGGAGTTCAGCAGCTCTCATTGATCAGTGAACTTGGTCTTGGATGGTTTTTGCTGATCTTCGGGGGGTGGGGGGGATTGTTGCACTGATTCTCAAATGTCTTTGCCCAAGGAGGAACTGCACCACCCTTGCCAGGGGCCAGGCTAAGTAATCTGCTAGGGTTCGCTCTCAGGAGCTTTTGTTCCTTGAACATTTTCCATAGAGCTTTGGAGGATGGGAATGAAAATGGCACCCTCCCAATCTCCAGCCCCATAGGAGCTGAGAGCTCGGGGCCCTGCTCCTCAGTGTGCCCTCAGAGAAAAGCAGTCACTCCCTTCTCCCTGGTCTCTGGCCGCACTCTGTGGTCACCTGGCCTATGACCATGCATTTCTATCTCTAGCACATGGTCCCATTTGGAGTCTCCAAACCCAGCAGATTCCTGCCACATGCTTCTGCACCACTCCTCCCAGAGGAGGAAAGAAGGGGTCTCTCTGGGTCTGCCACTTGTGGGGTCCCTGCTCAAATAGCAGTGGCCTGACTGAACCTCAGATCATGGTTTAAGGTAACCCTGAGCTGAGAGCCCCTCCTTGGTTCCATCTCTGTAGCCAGCTTCCCCACTCTGATACCTGGGAGCTCTGTCACACTCAGACACCCTAGGTCTTTCTGTGACCCCATGGGTCCTGAGACCACACTGTCCCTGCGAGGGCTTCACCCCCACCTAGCCTCTGGAGCAATGTCCCTCAGTGGAGCAGACTTCTAAAAGTTCTGATTTTGTGCTCTGCTGCTCCGCTGCTTGCCAGGAGCCGGCCCATCCCCCCGCAGCCTATCTTTCCATTGCTTCAGATTTACTAGTCCACACATCCTACCTTCCAGAAAGTGATCAGTTTTCTGTTCCCAAAATTGCTGCTCTTCTTCTATTTCCTGTTGAGTTTGTAGGTGTTCAGAATGGTTTGATAACTATCTAGCTGAACTCCTGGAACCTAATAATATTTCAGTCTCCTATGCCTCTGACATCTTGCTTCCCCCTGGGTTTTCTGTAGAGTATTCTGTTATTTGTTAAGAGTGGAAGTTTGACTTCTTCCTTGCTGATTTGGATGTCTTTTATTTCCTTTTGTTGTCGGATTGGTAAGGCTAGGACTTCCAGTAATATCTTGAACAACAGTGATGAGAATGGACATCGCTGTGTGTTCCTGACCTCAGTTTGTTCCCATTGAGGACGAGAAGAGTTTTGATATATGGCCTTTAAATACTATATTTCCTTTATCGCTACATTGTGAACATTTTTTTTATCAAGAATGGATGCTGTATTTTGTCAAATGGTTTTTCTGCATCTACTGAGGATTATATGTTTCTTATTCTTTCTCTTATTAGTGTGGTGTATCACTTTGATTGATTTTTGGATGTTGGGCCACCCCTACATCTCAGGAAAATAATCCCACTTGGTCATGGTGAACAATCCTTTTAATGTATTATTGGGTCCTATTGGCTAGTATCTTGGTGATAATTTTTGTATCCATGTTCATCAGGGATATTGGTCTGTAATTCTCCTTCTTGGTGGGGTCTTTGTCTGGTTTTGGGATCAAGGTAACTTTGATCTCACAGAATGAATTTGGAAGTTTTCCTTCCATCTCTACTCTTTGGAACAGTTTCAGAAAAATAGATATTATTTTTTTTAATATTTGGTAGAATTCCCCTGGGAAGTTGTACGGCCCTGGACTCTTGTTTTTTGGGAGATTTTTGATTACCACTTCAATTTCTTTGCTGCTTATGTGTCTGTTCAGGTTTTCTATTTTCTCCTGTTTCAGTTTTGGTAGTTTATATGTTTCTAGGAATGCATCCATTTTCCAGATTGTCTAATTCCTTGGCAAAAAGTTCTCAAGTACACAACCTAACCCTACATCTAAAGGAAATGGAGAAAGAACAGCAAAGAAAGCCTAAACCCAGCAGGAGAAGAGAAATCATAAAGATCAGAGCAGAAAACAATGGAATAGAAACAAAAAGAACAGTAGAACAAATCAATGAAACTAGGAGCTGGTTCATTGAAAGAATTAATAAGACTGATAAATACCTGGCCAGACTTTTAAAAAGAGAGAGAAAAGGGAAAGGACCCAAATTAATAAAACCATGAATGAAAGAGGAGAGATCACAACCAACACCAAAGAAATGCAAACAATTATAAGAACATATTATGAGCAACTATATGCCTGAAAATGCTGAAAAAGCATTTGACAAAATACAACATCCTTTCTTGATCAATACTCTTCAAAGTGTAGGGGTAGAAGATACATATCTCAATATCATCAAAGCCATCTATGAAAAACCCACAGCAAATATCATTCTCAATGGGGAAAAACTGAGAGCTTTTCTGCTAAGGTCAGGAACATGGCAGGAATGTCTAATATCACCACTGTTATTCAACATAGTTCTAGAAGACCTAGCCTTGGCAATCAGACAACAAAAAGAAATTAAAGGCATCTGAATCAGCAAAGAAGTCAAACTCTCACTCTTTACAGATGATATGATACTTTGTGTGGAAAACCCAAAAGACTCCATTCCAAAACTGCTAGAACTCATACAGGAATTCATTAAAGTGGAGGATATAAAATAAATACACAGGAATCAGAAGCATTTCTATACACCAAGAGCAAGACAGAAGAAAGAGAAATTAAGGAGTCAATCCCATTTGCAATTGCACCCAAAACCATAAGATACCTAGGAATAAACCTAACCAAAGAGGTAAAGAATCTGTACTCAGAAAACTATAAAGTACTCATGAAAGAAATTGAGGAAGACACAAAGAAATGGAAAAATGTTCCATGCTCATGGCTTGGAAAAACAAATACTGCAAAAATGTCTATGCTACCTTAAGCAATCTACACATTTAATGCAATCCCTATCAAAATACCACCAATTTTTTTTCAAAGAAATGGAACAAATAATCCTAAAATTTATATGGAACCAGAAAAGACCCCGAATAGCCAGAGGAATGTTGAAAAAGAAAGCCAAAGTTGGTGGCATCACAATTACAGACTTCAAGCTCTATTACAAAGCTATCACCATCAAGATAGTATGGTACTGGCACAAAAACAGACACATAGATCAACAGAACAGAACAGAGATCCCAGAAATAGACCTTCAACTCTATGGTCAACTAATCTTTGACAAAGCAGGAAAGAATGTCCAATGGAAAAAAGACAGTCTCTTCAACAAATGGCGTTGGGAAAATTGGACAACCATATGCAGAATGAAACTGGACCATTTCCCTACACCACACATAAAAATAGAGTCCAAATGGATGAAAGACCTCAGTGTGAGACAGGAATCCATCAAAATCCTTGAGGAGAACACAGGCAGCAACTTTTTCAACCTCAGTCACCGCAACTTCTTCCTAGAAACATCGCCAAAGGCAAGGGAAGCGAGGGGAAAATTAACTATTGGGACTTAATCAAGATCAAAAGCTTTTGCTTTTGCACAGCAAAGTAAATAGTCAACAAAACCAAAAGACAACTGAAAGAATGAGAGAAGATATTTGCAAATGACATATCAGATAAAGGGCTAGTATCCAAAATCTGTAAAGAATTTGTCAAACTCAACTCCCAAAGAACAAATAATCCAATTAAGAAATGGGAAGAAGACATGAACAGACATTTCTACAATGTCATCCAGATGGCCAATAGACACATGAAAAGATGCTCAACATCACTCGGCATCAAGGAAATACAAATAAAAACCACAATGAGATACTACCTCACACCAGTCAGAATGGCTAGAATTAACAAGTCAGGAAAGTACAGATGTTGGCGAGGATGCAGAGAAAGGGGAACCCTCCCACACTGTTGGTGGGAATGCAAGATGGTGCGCGCACTCTGAAAAACAGTATGGAGGTTCCTCAAAAAGTAGAAAATAGAGCTACCCTATGACCCAGCAATCACACTACTGGATATTTACCCTAAAGATACGAATGTAGTGATCTGAAGGGGCAGGTGCACCCGAATGTTTATAGCAGCAATGTCCACAATAGCCAAACTGTGGAAAGAACCTAGATTCCATCAACAGATGAATGGATAAAGAAGATGTGGTATATATACACAACGGAATACTATGCAGTCATCAAAAGAAATGAAATCTTGTCATTGGCAATGATATAATTGGAACTAGAGGGCATTATGCAGAGTGAAATAAGTCAATTGGAGAAAGACAATTATCATACGATCTATGATATGAGGAATTTGAGAGGCAGGGCGGGGGGTTGTGGTGGGTAGGGAAGGAAAAAATGAAACAAGATGCAATCAGGAGGGAGACAAACATAAGAAACTCTTAATCTCACAAAACAAACTGAGGGTTATTGGGGGGTAGGGGCTAGGGATACGGTGGCTTGGTTATGGACATTGGAGAGGATATGTGAAATGGCAGGTGCTGTGAAGTGTGTAGGCCTGATGATTCACAGACCTGTACCCTGGAGCAAATAATACATTATATGTTAATTTAAAAAAAAAAACGAAAAGACTCTACCCCAAAATTGCTAGAACTGTTACAGGAATTCAGCAAAGCCACAAGATATAAAATCAATACATTTCTATACACTATCAATGAAACAGGAGAATGAGAAATCAAGGAATCAACCCCATTTACAACTGTACCAAAAACCATAAGATACCTCAGAATAAACTGAACCAAACAGGTAAAAGAACTGTGCTCTCAAAACCAAAAAGCACTTAAGAAAGAAATTGAGAAAGAAACAAAGAAATGGAAAAATATTTCATGGTCTTGGACTGAAAGAACAAATATTGTTAAATTGTCTATACTAACCAAAGCAATCTACACATTCAAAGCAATCCCTATCAAAATACCATCAGCATTTCTCAAAGAGCTGGAAAAAAATCCCAGAATTTGTACGGAATCCAAAAAGACCCTGAATAGCCAAAGAAATGTTGAGAAAGAAATACAAAGCTGAAGGCATCACAGTCCCAGACATCAAGCAATATTACAAAGCTGCAGTCAAGACAGTATGGTACTGGCACAAAAACAGAAACAATAGATCAATGGAACAGAATAGAAAACCCAGAAATGAATTCTCAGCTCATGGTTAACTAATCTTCAACAAAGCAGGAAAGAATATCCAAGAGCAGGGGGGTGAGGGGGGGGGGAACAAGTCTCTTTAGCAAATGGTGTTGGGAAACCTGGACAGCCACATGTAGAAGAATTAAACTGGACCATTTTCTAACACCATACACAAAATAAACTAAAAATGGATGAAAGACCTAAACGTGTGATAGGAATCTATCAAGATCCTAGAGGAGAACACAGGCAGTAACCTATTTGATGATGGCTGAAAAACTTCTTCTTAGGCATGTTTGCAGAGGCAAGGGAAACAAAAGTAAAAATGAACTATTGGGACTTCACCAGGGTAAAAATTTCTGCACAGCAAAGGAAACAAACAACCTGACTAGAACACAACCTATAGAATGGGAAAAGATATTCACAAATGACATATCAGATAAAGGTCTAGTATTCAAAATCTATAAAGAACTTATCAGACTCAACACCCAAAAAAACAAAAAAGTCCAGTCAAGAAATTGGCAGAACACATGGATAGACACTTTTCCAAAGAACATACAAATGGCTTAGAGAATCATGAAAAAAATGTCCAACATCACTCATCACCATGGAACTATAAAAACAAAACCACAATGAGATACTACTTCACACTGGTCAGGAGGTCTAAAATTAACAACTCAGGAAACAACAGATGTTGGTGAGGATGCAGAGAAAAAGGAACCCTCTTACACTGTTGGTGGGAATGCAAACTGGTATAGCTACTCTGGAAGGTTCCTCAAAAAGTTAAAAATAGAGCTACCCTATGACTCAGGAATTGCATCATCAAGTATTTATCCAAAGAATAGAAAAATTATGACTCAAAGAGGCATGTGCTCCCCAATGTTTATAGCAGGAATGTCCACAATTGCCAAAATACTGAAAAAGCCTAGATGGTCATCAACTGACAAATGGATAAAGAAGAATTGGGGTGTGTGTGTGTGTGTGTGTGTCATGGAATATTACTCAGCTATCAAAAAAAATGAAATCTTGCCATTTGCAATGATGAGGATGGAACCAGAGGGTATTATATTAAGCTAAATAAGTCTGTCAGAGAAAGACAAATACCATATGATTTCACTCATATGTGTAATTTAAGAAACAAAGCTAATGAACATAGGTGAAGGGAAGGAAAAATAAAATAATATATAGAGAGAGGCAAATAAAAGAGACCCTTACCTATAGGGAACAAATTGAGAATTCCTAGATGGGAAGTGTGTTGAAGAAATAGTAATTGGGTGATGGACATTAAGGGGGCACTTGATATAATGAAATCTTATGTTATATGTAACTGATGAATCACTAAACTCTACCCTGAAAAAAATAATATACACTAACTAACTTTAATTAAACTTTTAATTGACCTTTTACAAGGTCAATTAGATTAGGCACTTATTTCCTGGGGTTTATTTTTTTTAAGACTTTATTCATTTATTTGACAAACAGAGATCACAAGCAGGCAGAGAGGCAGGCAGAGAGAGAGGAAGGGAAGCAGGCTCCCCACGGAGCAGAGAGCCCGATGCAGGGCTCGATCCCAGGACCCTGGGATCATGACCTGAGCTGAAGGCAGAGGCTTTAACCCACTGAGCCACATAGGCACCCCTTTCCTGTGGGTTTAAATAGGTTTATATTCTATAATAAAGTTTGATTTCAGAGCTCCTTAATGGCATAACCATGGCATAGTAATAAAATGGTCATTTATAAAGGTGTTTTCAAATAATTTCAAACCTCAGAAAACTTGCAATGTCTAATATCCCTTCATTCAGTGGTTATTGATGCACATTTGCTTCTTCACAGAAAATTCTCCAGTGTATTTTTCCCAGTTTAGTTACAATTTAACTCAATGATAGTATACAACTCACACATCAGGCTAACAACAATGTTGAAAATCTAATCCACAAACACACTTCAATACAAGTATTACCAAGTACAACAACTACATAAAAATATGAATCTTTCTTCATTCTGATTCTGAGACTATTCCTTATTTTCATAAATTTGATTAATTTTAGGAGTTCAGATTTCTTCAACCTCATCAGGCAGTTTCAGGCATCATTGTATTCCTGATTTTAGAGGAAAAGTTTGCAGTGTTTTAACATTGATTATAATGTGAACTGTGACTTTGTTGTATGTGGCCTTTATTATGCTGAGGTATTCTACTTCTATACACAATTTTTTGGTGGTTTTATTATGAAAGGATTTCATATTTTGTCAAATTTATTTTTGCATCTACTGAGATGATATGATTTTATCTTTAATTCTATTAATGTGATGTATCATATTTATTGATTTGTATGTTTTGAACCATACTAGCCCCTCAGGAATAAATGCTACTTGGTCATGGTGTATAATCTTTTTAACGGTTTTTTTTATTTGGTTTCTTAATATTTTCTGAGAATTTTTGTACCTATATTCATTAAGAATATTGGTCTAAAGCTTTTTTTTTTACTTCTAGAGTCCTTATCTAGATTGATAACAGTGTAATGTTGGCCTCATAGAAAGAGTTTGAAAGGGCTTCTATTCTTAAATTTTTTGTAAGGGTTTGAGAAGTTCTTCATTAAACATTTGGTAGAATTCACCAGCTGTTTAGTTCCAGGGTTTCTGTACAATTGGTGTTTTCAGAATATTATAGTACACCTTATAGTGGCGTACTAAGTGTAGCATGGTGTAGTGACGACCTACACTTACTGAAATAAAATATTAAACATTATTTTTAAAACATCTTTCATATTGGGGCACCTGGGTGCCTCAGTGGATTAAAGCCTCTGCCTTATGCTCAGGTCATGATCCCAGAGTCCTAGGATTGAGCCCCACATCAGGCTCTCTGCTCAGGGGTGAGCCTGCTTCCCCCCTCTCACTCTGCCTGCCTCTCTGCCTACTTGTGATCTCTCTCTGTCAAATAAATAAATAAAATCTTTTAAAAAAAAAAAACAAAAAACTCTTTCATATTAATGCCTTTACAGAGTGTGTTACAAGCAACATTCATGAAGACCATATTTTTTACTGCAATTATACTGCTTTTATGTTATCATATTTTCTCACTCTTAGAAAACTACTTTAAACTTTGAAACAATCCATGTAACATGCACCATAGTGTGGTGAACATATATTTCATTTAATAATGCTATACGTACTCACATATACAACTAGCATTCCTTCCTTTTATACCTGGACATTTGCAGAGTGTATTAAATTGACTTTTGTAGTGGGAGTAGAGTTCCTTGTTCCTTGGACATGGCTGTATTGAGATCAGATCACTTGGAATACCCAGGAAATTGGTCTGAGCATTGGAAGAAGGATTTCCATGGTTGGAGGGATATGGTGTGGCAGGTACAAGGTGTGTGGAAGTGAATTGGGGGAGAGAAAGCTGCCATCCTGCAAATCGGAGGGAATAATTTCCATGGGGAGAAAAAAGAGAGAGAGGGAGAGAGAGGCTGAGAGAGTGTGGTGTAAGATTCACACAAGAAGCTGGGGAGCTGTGGAAAACATTTGGGCAAATTAAGCATCTGTTTTAGTCCTGGGTGTTCTCTACAACTAGTGTTTTCAGAATATTATATCTTATACTGGTGTACTAAGTGCAGTGGTGTACTACTTCACTTGGTACACAGGTTTTTTGCAGTGAGTGTAGCTCAAAGTCTGAGATTTTGGAAGTACACAAGTTTTGGCTGAGCAGAGCTATAGCATGTACACCTATAGAGAAGGATGGCTCTGGTCCAACAGTGTACACAAGGTGGTGTAGGGATCTCCTGGGTCACATAGAGAGAGATCATTCCCCTTCCTGGAGTACATTTGGAAGAGGGTATATTGCCTCTCCAAGGATGAAAGACCATGCAGGCACCAGAAAACGGGCTCCCATTGGCAGGGCAAAGAGGCATGCACAGAGGGTGGATAACCTAGTCATTGCTTTTTGTTGTCTACACCATAGATTCTGCACACTGCACAGACATAGACTGTTTTTGTGGTTCAAAGGGCACTAATAAGAACACAGAAGGGCTTTCATCTGAGGAGGGAGCAGATCCAAAGAGTGCCAGGTCCTTTAAGATTTGGAGCCATGTACAAAAGATAAAAAGCAGGAGAGCTGTCCAGACAGTCATGCTGATGGCCCTCAACTTTTTGCAGGGATTCCTGAAATGGAGATGGTAAATCCCCTGTCCATGGACAAGAGATTGGGGTAGCACTATTTTACCATTGCTACAAATACAGTTGGACTGCAGAGAACAACACAGCAACCCCCAGTGAAGATAGAAGCCCCTTACATCAAACCCTGCCACCCATGCTTGGCAAATGCTTTTTTTTTTTTTTTTGCTTTTTTTTTTTTTAAACTGGAGAAAGATTGACTCAAAGCCAGCCCAGCAGACCTCTCCCCTAGAGGGGCAATACAGGCAGCATGCCATAAGCCCCATACAGTGCCTCACAGCATCCCCTTTAGTTCCAGTGGAAATAGGACCAGGCTGTATTTTTTTCTTTCTTTCTTTTCTCTCTCTCTCCCTCTTTGAATCAGGCTTATGCTTTCTGATTTGTTTGGTTTTCTTTCCATCTCCTTTTGGTTTTTTCCTTCTTTTTTGGATCAGTCTTCTTTTTTTTTTCCTTTCCTTTTTTTTTTTTGATAGGATCACCATTTTTATTTTATCTTATTTACTTTATTATTTTATTTTCTTTTTTCTTTTTATTATTGTGTTATGTTAGTCACATAAGATACATCATTAGTTTTATGATACTGTGTTCCAAGATTCATTGTTTATGTACAACACCCAATGTTCCATGTAATACATGCCCTCCTTAATACCCACCACCAGGCTCACCCATCCCCCCACTCCCTCCCCTCTAAAACCCTCAGTTTGTTTCTCAGTGTCCACAGACTCTCCCCGCTCTGATTCTTCTCCCCGCTCTGATTTCCCCCAATTCACTTTTCCTTTCCTTCTCCTAAAGTCCTCCATATTATTCCTTATGTTCCACAAGTAAGTGAAACCATATGATAATTGACTCTCTCTGCTTGACTTATTTCACTCAGCATAATCTCCTCCAGCCCCACCCATGTTGCTGCAAAAGTTGGGTATTCATCCTTTCTGATGGCTGGGTAATATTTCATTGTATATATGGGCCACATCTTCTCTATCCACTCATCTGTTGAAGGGCATCTTGATCCTTTCCACAATTTGACTGTTCTGGACATTGTTGCTATGACCATTGGGGTACAGATGGCCCTTCCTTTCACTACATTTGTATCTTTGGGGTAAATACCCAGTAGTGCAATTACAGGGTCATAGGATAGCTCTATTTTTAATTTTTTTGAGGAATCTCCACACTGTTTTCCAAAGTGGCTGCACCAACTTGCATTCCCACCAACAGTGTAAGAGGGTTCCCCTTTCTTCACATCCTCTTCAACATTTGTTGTTTCCTGTGTTGTTAATCTTTGCCATTCTAACTGGTGTAAGGTGGTATCTCAGTGTGGTTTTGATTTAAATTTCCCTGATGGCTAAAGATGATGAACATTTTTTCATGTGTCTGGTAGCCACTTGTATGTGTTCTTTGGAGAAATGTCTGTTCATGTCTTCTGCCCATTTTTTGACATGATCATCTGCATATTTTCAAACCAAACTGCCCTGAAACAGGAGCTCAATCATAAGGGAAAAATAGGAAGAAATTAAAACACTTGAAAGTTAAAGAGCATCCTGCTCAAGAATGATTGGGTCAACCAGGAAATCAAAGAAGAACTTAAACAATTCATCAAAACCAATGAGAATGAAAACACATCATTATGAAACCTATGTGATACTGCAAAGGTGGTCCTAAGCCTCACTCAAAAATGTAGAAAAATCCCAAATGTACAAGCTAACCTTACAACTAAAGGAGCTGGAGAAAGAACAGTAAATAAAATCTAAACCAAACAGGAGAAGAGAAAAAATAAAAATTAGAGAAGACCAATGAAATAGAAACACCAAAAACAGTAGAGCAGATCAATGAACTAGAAGCTGGTTCTTTGAAAAAATTAATAAGATTGATAAACTTCTAGCCAGATTTATCCAAAAGAAAAGAGAAAGGACCCAAATTAATAAAATCATGAATGAAAAGGGAGAGATCATGACTAACACCAAGGAAATAGAAATAATTATTAGAAATTATGATCAACAACTATAAGCCAATAAATTAAGCAACCTGGAAGAAATGGATGCCTTCCCAGAAACTTATAAAATACCAAGACTGAGGGGGGAGGAGTCAAGATGGCGGAGAAGTAGCAGCTGAGACTACTTCAGGTAGCGGGAGATCAGCTAGATAGCTTATCTAAAGATTGCAAACATCTACAAATCCAACGGGAGAGCGAAGAGAAGAAGAACAGCAACTCTAGAAACAGAAAATCAACCACTTTCTGAAAGGTAGGACGGGCGGAGAAGTGAATCCAAAGCGACGGGAAGATAGACCGCGGGGGGAGGGGCCGGCTCCCGGCAAGCGGCGGAGCAACGGAGCACAAAATCGGGACTTTTAAAAGTCTGTTCCGCTGAGGGACATCGCTCCAGAGGCTTAACCGGGGTGAAGCCCACGCAGGGTCAGCGTGGCCTCAGGTCCCGCAGGGTCACAGAAGGATCGGGGGCGTCTGAGTGTCGCAGAGCTTACAGGTATTAGAACAGGGAAGCCGGCTACAGAGACGGAGCCGAGGAGTGACTCTCAGCTCGGGGTTACCTTGAACCGGTCGCAGGCTCGGTCAGCTCGGAGCGCGGCCGGAGGCAGGGTGACGGGAGTAAATCGGCGCTGTTCTCTGAGGGCGCACTGAGGAGTGGGGCCCCGGGCTCTCGGCTCCTCCGGGCCGGACACCGGGAGGCCGCCATCTTCATTCCCGCCCTCCGGACTCTACGGAAAGCGCTCAGGGAACAAAAGCTCCCAAAAGCGAACCCGAGCGGATTACTCAGCCCGGCCCCTGGTAAGGGCGGTGCAACTCCGCCCGGGGCAAAGACACTTGAGAATCACTACAACAGGCCCCTCCCCGAGAAGATCAACAAGAAGCCCAGCCAGGATCAAGTTCACCTACCAAGGAGGACAGTTTCAATACCAAGGAGAGCAGCGTAATTCCAAAGGAGGAGAAAGCAAAGCACGGAACTCATGGATTTCTCCCCATGATTCTTTAGCCTTGCAGTTAATTTAATTTTTTTTCTTTTTCAATTTATTTTTCTTCTTCTGCTAAATTTTTTTTTAACTTTTACCCTTTTCTTTTTTAACGTTTTTTAACTAGTTTATCAATTATATATATATTTTTTTCCTTTTTATATATTTTTCTTTATTGGTTTTCTTTTTTTAATTGTTTCTTCCTTTTTTTTTTCTTCTTCTTTTTTTTTCTTTTTCTTCTTTCTGAACCTCTTTTTATCCCCTTTCTCCCCCTCATGATTTGGGATCTCTTCTGATTTGGCTAAAGCATATTTTCCTGGGGTTCTTGCCACCCTTTTAGTATTTCACTTGCTCCTTCATCTACTCTTCTCTGGACAAAATGACAAGGCGGAAAAATTCACCACAAAAAAAAGAACAAGAGGCAGTACCAAAGGCTAGGGACCTAATCAATACAGACGTTGGTAATATGTCAGATCTAGAGTTCAGAATGACAATTCTCAAGGTTCTAGCCGGGCTCGAAAAAGGCATGGAAGATATTAGAGAAACCCTCTCCGGAGAGATAAAAGCCCTTTCTGGAGAAATAAAAGAACTAAAATCGAACCAAGTTGAAATCAAAAAAGCTATTAATGAGGTGCAATCAAAAATGGAGGCTCTCACTGCTAGGATAAATGAGGCAGAAGAAAGAATTAGTGATATAGAAGACCAAATGACAGAGAATAAAGAAGCTGAGCAAAAGAGGGACAAACAGCTACTGGACCATGAGGGGAGAATTCGAGAGATAAGTGACACCATAAGACGAAACAACATTCGAATAATTGGGATTCCAGAAGAAGAGGAAACAGAGAGGGGAGCAGAAGGTATATTGGAGAGAATTATTGGAGAGAATTTCCCCAATATGGCAA
The DNA here is from genome assembly GCF_002288905.1 of Enhydra lutris kenyoni. Lineage (NCBI taxonomy): Eukaryota > Metazoa > Chordata > Mammalia > Carnivora > Mustelidae > Enhydra > Enhydra lutris. The sequence continues at coordinate 40,411,555 of NW_019154097.1, forward strand.
AGGGAACAAGCATCAAAATCCAGGAGATTCAGAGAACCCCCCTCAAAATCAATAAGAATAGGTCCACACCCCGTCACCTAATAGTAAAATTTACAAGTCTTAGTGACAAAGAGAAGATCCTGAAAGCAGCCCGGGAAAAGAAGTCTGTAACATACAATGGTAAAAATATTAGATTGGCAGCAGACTTATCCACAGAGACCTGGCAGGCCAGAAAGAGCTGGCATGATATATTCAGAGCACTAAACGAGAAAAACATGCAGCCAAGAATACTATATCCAGCTAGGCTATCATTGAAAATAGAAGGAGAGATTAAAAGCTTCCAGGACAAACAAAAACTGAAAGAATTTGCAAATACCAAACCAGCTCTACAGGAAATATTGAAAGGGGTCCTCTAAGCAAAGAGAGACCCTAAAAGTAGTAGATCAGAAAGAAACAGAGACAATATACAATAACAGTCACCTTACAGGCAATACAATGGCACTAAATTCATATCTCTCAATACTTACCCTGAATGTTAATGGGCTAAATGCCCCAATCAAAAGACACAGGGTATCAGAATGGATAAAAAAACAAAACCCATCTATATGTTGCCTACAAGAAACTCATCTTAAACCCGAAGACACCTCCAGATTTAAAGTGAGGGGGTGGAAAAGAATTTACCATGCTAATGGACATCAGAAAAAAGCAGGAGTGGCAATCCTTATATCAGATCAATTAGATTTTAAGCCAAAGACTATAATAAGAGATGAGGAAGGACACTATGTCATACTCAAAGGAACTGTCCAACAAGAAGATCTAACAATTTTAAATATCTATGCCCCTAACATGGGAGCAGCCAACTATATAAACCAATTAATAACAAAATCAAAGAAACACATCGACAATAATACAATAATAGTAGGGGACTTTAACACTCCCCTCACTGAAATGGACAGATCATCCAAGCAAAAGATCAACAAGGAAATCAAGGCCTTAAATGACACACTGGACCAGATGGACATCACAGATATATTCAGAACATTTCATCCCAAAGCAACAGAATACACATTCTTCTCTAGTGCACATGGAACATTCTCCAGAATAGATCATATTCTCGGTCCTAAATCAGGTCTCAACCGTTATCAAAAGATTGGGATCATTCCCTGCATATTTTCAGACCACAATGCTCTGAAGCTAGAACTCAATCACAAGAGGAAATTTGGAATACATGGAGACTAAACAGCATCCTTCTAAAAAATGAATGGGTCAACCAGGAAATTAAAGAAGAATTGAAAAAAATCATGGAAACAAATGATAATGAAAACACAATGGTTCAAAATGTGTGGAACACAACAAAGGCAGTCCTGAGAGGAAAATATATAGCGGTACAAACCTTTCTCAAGAAACAAGAAAGTTCTCAAGCACACAACCTAACCCTACACCTAAAGGAGCTGGAGAAAGAACAAGAAAGAAAGCCTAAACCCAGCAGGAGAAGAGAAATCATAAAGATCAGAGCAGAAATCAATGAAATAGAAACCAAAAAAAACAATAGAACAAATCAATGAAACTAGGAGCTGGTTCTTTGAAAGAATTAATAAGATCGATAAACCCCTGGCCAGACTTATCAAAAAGAAAAGAGAAAGGACCCAAATAAATAAAATCATGAATGAAAGAGGAGAGATCACTACGAACACCAAAGAAATACAGACAATTATAAGAACATACTATGAGCAACTCTACGCCAACAAATTTGACAATCTGGAAGAAATGGATGCATTCCTAGAGACATATAAACTACCACAACTGAACCAGGAAGAAATAGAAAGCCTGAACAGACCCATAACCAGTAAGGAGATTGAAACAGTCATCAAAAATCTCCAAACAAACAAAAGCCCAGGGCCAGATGGCTTCCCGGGGGAATTCTACCAAACATTTAAAGAAGAACTAATTCCTATTCTCCTGAAACTGTTCCAAAAAATAGAAATGGAAGGAAAACTTCCAAACTCATTTTATGAGGCCAGCATCACCTTGATTCCAAAACCAGACAAGGATCCCATCAAAAAAGAGAACTACAGACCAATATCCTTGATGAACACAGATGCAAAAATACTCACCAAAATACTAGCCAATAGGATTCAACAGTACATTTAAAGGATTATTCACCACAACCAAGTGGGATTTATTCCAGGGCTGCAAGGTTGGTTCAACATCCGCAAATTAATCAATGTGATACAACACATTAATAAAAGAAAGAACAAGAACCATATGATACTCTCAATAGATGCTGAAAAAGCATTTGACAAAGTACAGCATCCCTTCCTGATCAAAACTCTTCAAAGTGTAGGGATAGAGGGCACAACCTCAATATTATCAAAGCCAACTATGAAAAACCCACCGCAAATATCATTCTTAATGGAGAAAAACTGAAGGCTTTTCCACTAAGGTCAGGAACTCGGCAGGGATGTCCATTATCACCACTGCTACTCAACATAGTACTAGAAGTCCTAGCCTCAGCAATCATACAATAAAAGGAAATTAAAGGCATCCAAATTGGCAAAGAAGAAGTCAAACTATCACTTTTCGCAGATGATATGATACTATATGTGGAAAACCCAAAAGACTCCACTCTAAAACTGCTAGAACTTGTACAGGAATTCACTAAAGTGTCAGGATATAAAATCAATGCACAGAAATCTGTTGCATTTCTCTACACCAACAACAAGACAGAAGAAAGAGAAATGAAGGAGTCAATCCCATTTACAATTGCACCCAAAACTATAAGATACCTAGGAATAAACCTAACCAAAGAGGCTAAGAATCTATACTCAGAAAACTATAAAGTACTCATGAAAGAAATTGAGGAAGACACAAAGAAATGGAAAAATGTTCCATGCTCCTGGATTGGAAGAATAAATATTGTGAAAATGTCTATGCTACCTAAAGCAATCTACACATTTAATGCAATCCCTATCAAAATACCACCAATTTTTTTCAAAGAAATGGAACAAATAATCCTAAAATTATATGGAACCAGAAAAGACCTCAAATAGCCAAAGGAATATTGAATAGAAAGCCAAAGTTGGTGGCATCACAATTCCAGACTTCAAGTTCTATTACAAAGCTGTCATCATCAAGACAGCATGGTACTGGCACAAAAACAGACACATAGATCCATGGAACAGAATAGAGAGCCCAGAAATAGACCCTCAACTCTATGGTCAACTAATCTTCAACAAAGCAGGAAGGAATGTCCAATGGAAAAAAGACAGCCTCTTCAACAAATGGTGTTGGGAAAATTGGACAGCCACATGCAGAAAAATGAAATTGGACCATTTCCTTACACCACACATGAAAATAGACTCAAAATGGATGAAGGACCTCAATATGAGAAAGGAAACCATCAAAATCCTTGAGGAGAACACAGGCAGCAACCTCTTCGACCTCAGCTGCAGCAACATCTTCCTAGGAACATCACCAAAGGCAAGGGAAGCAAGGGCAAAATGAACTATTGGGATTTTGTCAAGATCAAAAGCTTTTGCACAGTAAAGGAAACAGTCAACAAAACCAAAAGACAACCAATAGAATGGGAGAAGATATTTGCAAATGACATATCAGATAAAGGGCTAGTGTCCAAAATCTATAAAGAACTTAGCAAACTCAACACCCAAAGAACAAATAATCCAATCAAGAAATGGGCAGAAGACATGAACAGACATTTCTGCAAAGAAGACATCCAGATGGCCAACAGACACATGAAAAAGTGCTCCATATCACTCGGCATCAGGGAAATACAAATCAAAACCACAATGAGATACCACCTCACACCAGTCAGAATGGCTAAAATTAACAAGTCAGGAAATGACAGATGCTGGCGAGGATGCGGAGAAAGGGGAACCCTCCTACACTGTTGGTGGGAATGAAAGCTGGTGCAACCACTCTGGAAAACAGCATGGAGGTTCCTCAAAATGTTGAAAATAGAACTACCCTATGACCCAGCAATTGCACTACTGGGTATTTACCCTAAAGATACAAACGTTGTGATCCGAAGGGGCACGTGCACCCGAATGTTTATAGCAGCAATGTCTACAATAGCCAAACTATGGAAAGAACCTAGATGTCCATCAACAGATGAATGGATAAAGAAGATGTGGTATATATACACAATGGAATACTATGCAGCCATCAAAAGAAATAAAATCTTGTCATTTGCGACGACGTGGATGGAACTAGAGGGTATCATGCTTAGCGAAATAAGTCAATCAGAGAAAGACAACTATCATATGATCTCCCTGATATGAGGGAGAGGAGATGCAACATGGGGGGTTAAGGGTGTAGGAGAAGAATAAATGAAACAAGATGGGATTGGGAGGGAGACAAACCATAAGTGACTCTTAATCTCACAAAACAAACTGAGGGTTAATGGGGGGAGGGGGTTGGGGGTGGGATTATGGACATTGGGGAGGGTATGTGCTATGGTGAGTGCTGTGAAGTGTGTAAACCTGGCGATTCACAGACCTGTACCCCTGGGGATAAAAAGATATTATATGTTTTAAAAAAATAAAACTTAAATAAAAAATAAAAATAAAATAAAAAAAAAAATACCAAGACTGAAACAGGAAGAAATAGGCAATCTGGATAAACCAATAACCAGGAACAAAATTGAAAAAGTATCAACCCCCCCCCCCAAAAAAAACCTCCAAAAAAACAAGAATCCTGGGCCAAATGGCTTCCCAGGGGAATTCTACCAAACGTTTAAAGAAGAAATAATTCTTATTCTTCTGAAGCTGGTTCAAAAAATAGAAGTGGTGGTGGGTATTAGGGAGGGCACGTATTGCATGGAGCACTGGGTGTGGTGTAAAAACAATGAATACTGTTAGGCTGAAATTTTAAAAAAAAATAGAAGTGGAAGGAAAACTTCCATACCTTCTCTATGAGGCCAGGATTACCATGATCTCAAAACCAGGCATAGACCCCATCAAAAGGGAGAATTACATACCAATATCCCTGGTTAACATAGATGTCAAAATACTCAAGATCCCAGCCATTGGATCCAACAGTACATGAAGGGATTATCCATCATGACCAGGTGTGATTTATTCCTGGGATCAAGGGTGGTACAACATTCACAAATCAATCAATGTGATAGAACATATTAATAAAAGAAAAGACAAGAACCACATTGTTCTATCAATTGATGCAAAAAAAGCATTTGACAAAATACAGCATCCTTTCTGATTAAAACTCTTCAGAGTATAGGAATGTAGGGAACATTCCTCAACTTCATAAAATCCACAGTAAATATCATTCTCAATGGGGAAAAGCTGAGAGCCTTTCCCATAAGATCAGGAACATAACCAGGATGTCCATTCTCACCACTATTGTTCAACATAGTACTAGAAGTCTTAGCAACAGCAATCAGAACACAAAATGAAAAAACAGCATTCAAATTGGCAAAGAAGTAGTCCAACTCTCTCTCTTTGCAGAAATATGATACTCTATGTGGAAAACTTAAAAGTCTTCACCCCCCAAGTTACTAGAACTCAAACAACAATTCAGTAATGTGGCAGGATAAAAAAAAGCAATGCACAGAAATCATTTGTTTTTCTGTACAGTAATAATGTAACTGTAGAAAGAGAAATTAAGGAATCGATTCCATTTACAATAACACCAAAAACCATAATGTATCTAGGAATAAACCTAACTAAAAAGATAAAGGATCTGTACTCTAGAAACTACAGAACACTTAGGGAAAAAATTGAGGAAGACACAAAAAGATGGAAAAGTATTCCATGCTCAAGGGTTGGAAGAATAAGCATGGTTAAAATGTCTATGCTATCAAAGCAATCTACATTTCCAACACCATCCCTATTAATATAAAATTGGCATTTTTCAAAGAGCTGGAACAAACAATTTTAAAATTTGTATGGAAACAGAAAAGACTATGAATTGTCAAGGGAATGTTGAAAAGGAAACCAAAGCTGGGGGCATCACATTGCCTGATTTTATGCTCTATTACAAAGCTGTAATCACCAAGACAGCATGTATTGGCACAAAAACAGACAAATAGATCAGCGGAACAGAGTATAGTGTCCAGAAATGGACCCTCAACTCTATGGTCAACTAATCTTCAACAAAGCAAGAAAAAATATTCAATGGGAAAAAAGTTTCTTCAATAAATGGTGCTGGGGAAATTGGACAGCTATACATAGAAGAATGAAGCTCAACCTTTCTCTTACACCATATACAAAGATAAACTCAAAATGGATGAAAGATCTCAATGTGAGAAAGAAAACCATCAAAATCCTAGAGGAGAACACAGGCAGTAACATCTTCAAACTCAGCTGCAGAAAATTCTTGCTAGACATGTCTCCAAAGGCAAGGGAAACAAAAACAAAAATGAACTTTTAGGACTTCTTCAAGCAAAAAGCTTCTGCCTAACAAACGAAACAGTCAACAAAACTAAGAGACAACCCACTGGTTGGGAGAAGATATTTGTAAATAACATTACAGATAAAGGGTGGTATACAAAGTCTATAAAGAACTTCTCAGGGTAGTTCCAGTCTATAAAGAACTTCTCTGGGTAGTTCCAGAATTCATGAGAATTCTGGAACACTGAAAAGAAATTTAAAAAATAAATAAAATAGTCATAATTCAAACTGCAAAAAAAAAGAACTTCTCAAACTCAGCACCCCAAAAACAAATAATCACATCAAAAAATGGGCAGAAGAAATGAACAGACACTTCTCCAAAGAAGACATACAAATGGCTAAGAGACACATCAAAAAATGTTCAGCATCACTAGTCATCAGGGAAATTCAAATCAAAACCATATTGATAGAGGAGGAGTCAAGATGGCGGAGAAGTAGCAGGCTGAGACTACTTCAGGTAGCAGGAGATCAGATAGATAGCTTATCTAAAGATTGCAAACACCTACAAATCCAATGGGAGATCAAAGAGAAGAAGAACAGCAATTCTAGAAACAGAAAATCAACCACTTTCTAAAAGGTAGGACTGGTGGAGAAGTGAATCCAAAGCGATGGGAAGATAGACCGCAGGTGGAGGGGCCAGCTCCCGGCAAGCAGCGGAGGAACGGAGCACAAAATCAGGACTTTTAAAAGTCTGTTCCGCTGAGGGACATTGCTCCAGAGGCTAAACCGGGGTGAAGCCCACGCGGGGTCAGCATGGCCTCAGATCCCGCAGGGTCACAGAAGGATTGGGGGTGTCTGAGTGTCACAGAGCTTACAGGTATTAGAACGGGGAAGCCGGCTACAGAGACAGCCAAGGAGTGAGCTCTCAGCTCAGGGTTACCTTGAACCGGTTGCAGGCTCAGTGAACTCGGAGCACGGCTGGAGGCCGGGGAGACAGGAGTAATTGGGCACTGTTCTCTGAGGGTGCACTGAGGAGTGGGGCCCTGGGCTCTTGGCTCCTCTGGGCCAGAGACCGGGAGGCCGCCATTCTCATTCCCGTCCTCCAGAACTCTACGGAAAGCGCTCAGGGAACAAAAGCTCCCGAAAGCAAACCCAAGTGGATCACTCAGCCCAGCCCCTGGTAAGGGTGGTGCAATTCCGCCTGGGGCAAAGACACTTGAGAATCACTACAACAGGCCCCTCCCCCAGAAGATCAACAAGAAATCCAGCCAGGACCAAGTTCACCTACCAAGGAGTGCAGTTTCAATACCAGTGAGAGCAGCGGAATTCCAGAGGAGGAGAAAGCAAAGCACGGAACTCATGGCTTTCTCCCCATGATTCTTTAGTCTTGCAGTTAATTTAATTTTTTTTCTTTTTCAATTTTTTTTCTCTTCTTCTCCTAAATTTTTTTAACTTTTACCCTTTTCTTTTTTAACGTTTTTTTAACT
>NW_019154097.1:40419488-40422359 GCF_002288905.1 Enhydra lutris kenyoni
TTTTACCCTTTTCTTTTTTAACGTTTTTTTAACTAGTTTATCTAATATATATATATTTTTTTCTTTTTTATATTTTTTCTTTATTCATTTTCTTTTTTTAATTGTTTCTTTTTTTTGTTTTTTTGGAACGTCTTTTTATCCCCTTTCTCCCCCCTCACGATTTGGGATCTCTTCTGACTTGGTTAAAGCATATTATCCTGGGGTTGTTGCCACCCTTCTAGTATTTTACTTGCTCCTTCATATACTCTTATCTGGACAAAATGACAAGGCGGAAAAATTCACCACAAAAAAAAGAACAAGAGGCAGAACCAAAGGCTAGGGACCTAATCAATACAGACATTGGTAATATGTCAGATCTAGAGTTCAGAATGACGATTCTCAAGGTGCTAGCCGGGCTCGAAAAAGGCATGGAAGATATTAGAGAAACCCTCTCGGGAGATATAAAAGCCCTTTCTGGAGAAATAAAAGAACTAAAATCGAACCAAGTTGAAATCAAAAAAGCTATTAATGAGGTGCAATCAAAAATGGAGGCTCTCACCTGCTAGGATAAATGAGGCAGAAGAAAGAATTAGCGATATAGAAGACCAAATGACAGAGAATAAAGAAGCTGAGCAAAAGAGGGACAAACAGCTACTGGACCATGAGGGGAGAATTCGAGAGATAAGTGACACCAAAGATGAAACATTAGAATAATTGGGATTCCAGAAGAAGAAAGAGAGAGGGCAGCAGAAGGTATATTGGAGAGATTTATTGGAGAGAATTTCCCCAATATGGCAAAGGGAACAAGCATCAAAATCCAGGAGGTGCAGAGAACCCCCCTCAAAATCAATAAGAATAAGTCCACACCCCATCACCTAATAGTAAAATTTACAAGTCTTAGTGACAAAGAGAAAATCCTGAAAGCAGCCTGGGAAAAGAAGTCTGTAACATACAATGGTAAAAATATTAGATTGGCAGCAGACTTATCCACAGAGACCTGGCAGGCCAGAAAGAGCTGGCATGATATATTCAGAGCACTAAACGAGAAAAACATGCAGCCAAGAATACTATATCCAGCTAGGCTATCATTGAAAATAGAAGGAGAGATTAAAAGCTTCCAGGACAAACAAAAACTGAAAGAATTTGCAAACACCAAACCAGCTCTACAGGAAATATTGAAAGGGGTCCCCTAAGCAAAGAGAGAGCCTAAAAGTAGTAGATCAGAAAGGAACAGAGACAATATACAGTAACAGTCAACTTAAAGGCAATACAATGGCACTAAATTCATATCTCTCAATAGTTACCCTGAATGTAAATGGGCTAAATGTCCCAATCAAAAGACACAGGGTATCAGAATGGATAAAAAAATAAAACCCATCTATATGTTGCCTACAAGAAGCTCATTTTAAACCCAAAGACACCTCCAGATTTAAAGTGAGGGGGTGGAAAAGAATTTACCATGCAAATGGACATCAGAAGAAAGCAGGAGTGGCAATCCTTATATCAGATCAATTAGATTTTAAGCCAAAGACTATAATAAGAGATGAGGAAGGACACTATATCATACTCAAAGGATCTGTCCAACAAGAAGATCTAACAATTTTAAATATCTATGCCCTAATGTGGGAGCAGCCAACTATATAAACCAATTAATAACAAAATCAAAGAAACACATCAACAATAATACAATAATAGTAGGGGACTTTAACACTCCCCTCACTGAAATGGACAGATCATCCAAGCAAAATATCAACAAGGAAATAAACGCCTTAAATAACACAGTGGACCAGATGGACATCACAGATATATTCAGAACATTTCAACCCAAAGCAACAGAATACAAATTCTTCTCTAGTGCATATGGAACATTCTCCAGAAGAGATCACATCCTCGGTCCTAAATCAGGTCTCAACCGGTATCAAAAGATTGGGATCATTCCCTGCATATTTTCAGACCACAATGCTCTGAAGCTAGAACTCAATCACAAGAGGAAATTTGGAAAGAACCCAAATACATGGAGACTAAACAGCATCCTTCTAAAGAATGAATGGGTCAACCAGGAAATTAAAGAAGAGTTGAAAAAATTCATGGAAACAAATGATAATGAAAACACAACGGTTCAAAATCTGTGGGACACAACAAAGGCAGTCCTGAGAGGAAAATATATAGCGGTACAAGCCTTTCTCAAGAAACAAGAAAGGTCTCAGGTACACAACCTAACCCTACACCTAAAGGAGCTGGAGAAAGAACAAGAAAGAAACCCTAAACCCAGCAGGAGAAGAGAAATCATAAAGATCAGAGCAGAAATCAATGAAATAGAAACCAAAAAAAAATAGAACAAATCAACGAGACTAGGAGCTGGTTCTTTGAAAGAATTAATAAGATAGATAAACCCCTGGCCAGACTTATCAAAAAGAAAAGAGAAAGGACCCAAATAAGTAAAATCATGAATGAAAGAGGAGAGATCACAACTAACACCAAAGAAATACAGACAATTATAAGAACATACTATGAGCAACTCTACGCTAACAAATTTGACAATCTGGAAGAAATGGATGCATTCCTAGAGACATATAAACTACCACAACTGAACCAGGAAGAAATAGAAAGCCTGAACAGACCCATAACCAGTAAGGAGATTGAAACAGTCATCAAAAATCTCCAAACAAACAAAAGCCCATGGCCAGACGGCTTCCGGGGGGATTTCTACCAAACATTTAAAGAAGAACTAATTCCTATTCTCCTGAAACTGTTCCAAAAAATAGAAATGGAAGGAAAACTTCCAAACTCATTTTATGAGGCCAGCATCACCTTGATTCCAAAACCAGACAAGGATCCCATCAAAAAAGAGAACTACAGACCAATATCCTTGATGAACACAGATGCAAAAAT
>NW_019154097.1:40427359-40453662 GCF_002288905.1 Enhydra lutris kenyoni
TTTTTTTTTCATTTTAGCAAATATTTATTGAGTGGAAATTCTGTGCTAGTCTTTATTATAAACACTGAGGATACAGAATCTAACAAGATGGTCAAGGTACCTGCTCTTGAGGAGTTAACATTCTAGTTGGTGAACATATACAATAATAAAACAAATTTTAAAAACTAGTACAGTTAAGTACTGTAAAGATCATCTCACTGGAAGATAGAATTGAAAGTGATAGGTTCTACCGTACACAGAAGTGTAAGAGAGGACTACTTCTTACGCTCTTTTTCCTTCTTTATATTGGTGCACACTTGAGTCTGTAATGTTTCAGAAACAGCCTTCATTTTATAAAAATCTATTATTTCTTCTTCCAATTGTCTTCTCTCCTCCTCAAGTTTCATTGTCTCTTCTTGCTGGACTCTTTTAAGATGCTCAAACTTTTCCTGTAGCTGGGGAACAAATGTGCAGTTATGACTCAAAGCACTCTATCCCCAGGTGGCACATTCCCAGGAACGTGCTTGTCTTTTCTACTGGTTATCAAACAGACTACATCACAGTAGAGTTTGATATTAATAACAGTTTCAAAGTTTCATACTTAAAGTAAAAAATCAGGTATGGAATTTCTTTTAATTTTAAATGTGTCCCCATTGAACCAAATGGAATAAAACACAAAGTTATGGAAAACACTCAATTGTAGAAATTTTTCCTAATGAGGTAATATTTTTAACTCTACATTTCACCATAAATCTCTTTGACTAAAATTTGATAAATCCCTGTCCACTAAAAGTACATACATTAAAATATGACATGGATTATAAAATATTTCTTGACATTTAATTGATAAAGGCATTCTTTAGCATAATTATAGGAAGAAACAAAAACCTCATTCAGTTACTTTTTACTTGCTTCTGAGATCTTATTTAATCTGTGGTACTTAAAATGAGCCCAATTAACCATAGGAAGGAAATAATATCACCTTACTTTCCATTACAGAAAGGCCTGTGTCTTTAGCATGAATTTATTCAACATAAGGATTGCTTGTATGCATCAGAGGACATATTATTTTTAAAGTTATGGTTACTATGATGTAAAAGTATGAAGGACAGCCTTATTTTCAGTTTAACCTTTTGAAAAGCAAACAAACTAGGAGCTTAAACTGCCATAATATTAATTAGCTAATTTATATGGCTATGAAGAACACAAGAACATTGTTAATACTAGGGGTTCTCAACTCTAGATGCCCATTAGAATCATTCAGTAAGCTTGCAAATCTCCCAGTGCACAGGTTGTACATAGATCAGTTGCATCGCACTATCTGGAGTGGAAACCTGAATGTCACAGCTTTTAAAAATTCCTAGGTGATTTTAACGTGCAGCAAATTTTGAGATCCATGGTGTAAAAACAAAGATTACTTTTTCCTCTGCTGAAGTTGGATATCTCTTAGAATTATATTTTCATCCCTGAGAAGGAAATGAATATCTACACACAATTAGAAAAGCTGGGGATGAGACAGTCTGGTATCTATAAATGAGGGCAAAATCAGAAAAAAAAAAGTTTCACCTAAACATGGAAGAGTGAGTCTTGGAAGGAAGATAGCAGTGGAATAGGAGGACCTGAGAGGCTTACCTAATCCCACAAACACACCTAAATAACTATCTAAACATGCCAAAAATCAACCTCAAGAGTGACAGAACAAACTCCACAACTAAAGGGAGAGAGGAGGCCACATTGAAAAGGCAGGAGGTGTGGAGATGTGATTTTGGGGAGAAATGGATCACAGGTGCTGTGAAGGGCAGAGAGCTGTTGTCACAGAGAAATGGCATGAAACAGAGGACCACATAGGGGAACACACCAGGAGAACATTTCCCCAAAGCCATTGGTTTGGAAAGTAAGAGTGACTGAGCTTTGTGAGTTCTTGCAAACTGTGAGGCTTAAAGCCTGGAGTTTTAAAGGCCAGCAGGCTTGGTTGGGATAGAGCCCTGAGGGCACTGCCCTGCTCCTGGAGAGAAGATATACAGACAACCCAGAGGCATATTGCTTGGAAACAGCAATCTGAAGAACACCTGGGGCACATAGGTGAAAGATTATTTATTCTTCTCAGAGTGCATACCTGAGAGGCAGCATTCACTGAGACTTCTCTCCAGGAACAAAGGAGCTGGCTGGCACCATTTGCCTACAAGTTCCTCAGCATAAACACAGAGCCACGTGCTAGAACAGATACAGCACTGACACTGGCTTCCTAAGTTCTTTACACCAAGCCCACCCCTCTGCATTCTGGCAGGACTGCTCTTCTTAGTCAAGCTTCCCTCAGTGTAGTGGGCCCCTCCCTCAGAACACCAGCACAAACTTCCCCCCATACCACGTCTCCCCACCGAGCACTTCAGGGCCTTAGTTCTGAAGGAAACAGTGTCTGGTCTCATTTCACAAGCAGACCAGAGCACATCTAGTTAAACCTCACCACATTCAGACCAGAGACCAAACACTGCCCACTCTTGGCAAGGAGTGCCCCTGCAGAGGAATGGCCTCATGGATAGATTATCCAAAACACAACAGCAGAGTGCACACAGGACATGCTGGAGACACTATCTGAAGGCCAGGCCTGGGCACTACATGGTCTTTTCTTCATAAGACCATTACTTTCAGGAGCAAGAGACATAACTAGACCTTCTAACACAGAGAAGAAGGTAGAGACTTGGTCAAAATACCAAAACAAAAGGATTTATCCCAAATGAAAGAACAAAGTAAAATCAAGTCATAGAGTGAAGCAAAAAAGATATAGGTAACATGCCTAATGGAGAATTTAAAGGACCAGTCATAAGGACACTCATTGGGCTTCAGAAAAGAATAGAAGACATCAATGAGACCCTTACCACAGAGATAAAAGAGTTTAAAAAAAAGGAAGAGAGGTAAGATGGCAGAGGAGTGGGGTGACCCTAAGCCTGCCTTGTCATTGGAACACAGCCAGATAAAGATTGGATTATTCTCTTTTTATTTAAGATTTTATTCATTTATTTGACAGAGAGATCACAAGTAGGCGGGGTGGGGGGGGTAGCAGGCTCCCTGCTGAGCAGAGAGCCTGATGCAGCGGCTCCATCCCAGGACCCTGAGATCATGACCCGAGTCAAAGGCAGTGGCTTAATCCACTGAGCCACCCAGGCGCCCCAAGATTGGATCATTCTAAACATCCACAGAAGGTAGGAACTATGGAGAGTTGATCCATGGGAGAAAAGAGCAGAGGGTGCTCCCCAAGAAAGGGAGCCCTGACTGAAGAGGGAGTAGCAAGAGAGAAGAGGAGAGAGAGAAAAAGCATGGAAAAAGAGAGATGGAGGAGAAAAAAGTGAAAAAACAGACAGGTGTCTTTCACACAGTGAAAATATGCACAAGAAAGCTATTGCTCAAAACCACGCATGGAGGGAAAAGAGAGGCTTACATTACCACCAGTTTTCTGTAGACAGCAGAACACAGATTCTGAGGTATGGGAAGTTTGCAACACACCCAGTTTCATGCTTAGGGAACTGAGTGGTGTCCTTGTGTGGGAGCAGAGCTTAGCTCCAGCAGCTGGCAGCCTCAGCTCCCCCTTGAGAAGCAGTTCCCCTGCCTGGAGTGCATTTGGGAGAGGTGACATGGCCTCTCTGTGGGCAAAGTACCTGTGGGTGTCATTAAAGAGTCCTGCCCACCAGTATAGGAACAAAGATACTGGCTGAGAGGTACAGACGCTGACAGTTCTGGCTGGGTATTGCAATTTACCATAAAATCTCGTACACTGCTTTCTGTGACAAGCCAACTCCAGCCACAGCTTGAGAACTTGAGTGCATTTGGGAGAGGTGACAGGGCCTCCCCACAGGCAATGGACCCTGAGGGCACCATTGAAAGATCTGGCCCATCAGCACAGGAACAGACACCAGCTGAGAGCTACAAACCTCAGTGCCGTGTGTGTTGCGATTCACCATAAGCTCCAAAGTGCTGCATGATCCTGCCACTATCTTCTGCTACAAGGCAGCACTAACCACAACATTGGGAAAACCTCCCCAGAGAATCAGTGTGGGTCTGCCTTTCCAGGGTCTCTGAAGTGTGGAGTTTTGAATCAGCAACTTTACAGGTAATACAATGGCACTAAATTCATGTCTTTCAGTAATCACTCTGAATGTAAATGGACTAAATGCTCCAATCAAAAGGCATAGGGTATCAGAATTGATAAAAAACAAAAGACCCATCACCATGATGTTTATAAGAGACTCATTTTAGACCCAAAGACACCTCCAGATTGAAATTGAAGGGGTGGGGAATCATTTATCATGCTAATGGACATCAAAAGAAACCTGGAGAAGCCATCCTTATAGGAGACAAACTAAATTTTAAACCAAGGACTGTTGGGGCACTTGGGTAATTCAGTCTGTTAACCCTCTGTCTTTAGCTCAAGTCATGATCCCAGGGTCCTGGGATCAAGCCCTGTATCAGGCTCCCTGCTCAGCAGAGGAGTCTGCTTCTCCCTCTCCCTCTGTCCCTGTTGTTGTGCTCTCTCTCTCTCTCTCACTCACTCTCTCTAATAAGTAAATAAAAGATCTCAATAAAATAAATAAATAAATAAAAATTTTAAAATCTTTTAAACCAAAGACAGTAATAAGAGATGAAGGACACTATATCATAATAAAGAGATCTACCCAAAAAGAAGATTTAACAATTGTAAAATATTTATGCCCCTAACTTAGGAGTAGCCAAATATATAAGTCAATTAATAACAAACATAACAGAACTCACTGATAATATTACAATAGTAGAAGACTTTAACACCACTCTTACAGCAATGGACATATCATCTAAACAGAAAGTCAACAAGAAAACAAGGACTTTGAATGACACACTGGGCCAGATGGACTTCACAGATATATTCAGAGCATTTTATCCTAAAACAGCAGAATACATGTTCTTTTCTACTGCAGATGAGACATTCTCCAAAATAGATCACTTATTAGGTCACAAATCATGGCTGAATAAGTACAAAAAGACTGAAATTGGAGCATGCACCTTTTCTAACCACAATATTATGAAACTAGAAATCAATCACAAGAAAAAATCTGGGAAGACCATGAATACATGGAGGTTAAGCAACTTTCTACTAAACAATGAATGGATAAAACAGGAAACAAAGAGGAAATTTTTAAAATACATGGAAACAAATGATAATGAAAACACAACCATCAAAAACCTATGGGATGCACTTAGAGTGGTCCTAACAGGGAAGGATAGAGTAATATGGGCCTACCTCAACAAGCAAATAAGGAAAATCTCAAATAAGGAACATAACCTTACACATAAGGAAGGTAGAAAAAGAACAAAAATTATTCCTAAAGCCAGCAGGAGGAAGGAAATAATGAAGATTAGAGCAGAAATAAATGATAGAGAAACAAAAACAGTAGAACAGATCAAGCAGAAATAAATGATATAGAAACAAAAACAGTAGAACAGATCAATGACATTAAGATCTAGTTCCTTGAAAAAATTAATACTATTGATAAACCCCTAGCCAGACTTATCAAAAAGTATAGAGACAGGACCTGGATAAATAAAATCACAAATGATGCAGGAGAAATAAGAACTGTAGGAACACGAACAATTATAAGAGAATATTATGAAAAATTATATGCCAACAAATTGGATAATTGAGAAGAAATGGATAAAGTCCATTTGGATATCAAAACTGAAACAGGAATAAATAGAAAACCTGAACAGACCAATAGCCTGCAAAGAAATTGAATCAATAATCGGAAAACTCCCAACAAACAGACTTCCAGGACCAGATGATTTCCCAGGCAAATTTTACCAAACACTTAAAGAGGAGTTAATATCTTGTCTTCTCAGACTATTCCAAAACACAGAAGAGGAAGAAAAACTTTGAAATTCACTCTATGAGGCCAGCATTACCCTGATACCACAACAGATAAGGACTCTAATAAAAAAGAGAACTAAAAGCCAATATCCTTTATGAACACAGATGCAAAAATTATCAGTAAAATACTGGCAAAACAAATCCAACAATACATTAAGAATACCATTTACCACAATCAAGTGGGATTTATTCCTGAGCTGCAAAGGTGGTTCAATATATACAAATCAATCAATGTGATACACTATAGTAGTAAAAGAAAGGATAAGAACCATATGACCTTTTCCATAGAGGCAGAAAAAGCAAATGAAAAAGTATATCAATTCATTAAAAACCCCCCAACAAAGTAGGATTAGAAGGAATGTAATTCAACATAATAAAGCCCATATATTTAAAACCTACCACTAATATAATCCTTAAGGGAGAAAACAGAGCTTTCCCTCTATAGTCAGGAACAAACAGGGATGTCCACTCTCACCACTCTTATTTAATATAGTACCAGAAGTCCTAGCCATAGCAATCAGACAACAAAAAAGAAATAAATGTCATCCAAGACAGCAAGCAAGAAGTAAAACTTTCAGTATTTGCAGAAGACATTATACTCTATATGGAAAAACTGAAAGATCCCCCCAAAAACTGCTAAAACTAATAAGAGAATTCAGTACATTCACAGGATACAAAATCAATGTACACAAATCTGCTACATGTCTACACACCAATAATGAAACATCAGAAGGAGAATTTTTTTAAAAATCTGATTTATAATTGCACCAAAATAATAAGATATCTAGGAGTAAGCCTAACAAAAGAGGTGAAAGATCTATACTCTGAAAATGATAAAATACTGATGAAATAAATTAAAAATGACCATTTTTAAGCAAGGAGTGGAAAAACACTCATGCTCATGTGTCTGGTTAAAAGCACTTAAAAAGAGCAAAAAATCTTAAGGTGCAACTGGTGGAATTGGATGGTCATGGGCACGGGCCTAAGCCCATGAACCCAGGGCAGCCACCGCCAGCAACCACCCATGAAGGAGAGAGTGCAGCAGAGCCTCCAGTTCCTGGTCCTTGAGCCCCCGGCTGTGCAGTGCTTGTACCAGTGCTCAGCTGGCACCACCCTGGCCCACATTTGAGGGAGTCTGGTGGGAATTCTCTAGAACCACACCCTTTTGCACTCCACACACTGCATGACTAGGATCTGAATGTGCTCCCCTCCACATCCCATGCCTGAGAGACCTTGATGTGGGTGCTAGCTGGCAGTCTCTAGGACCGGCCAGGTTTCCAGAGGCTGCACACTCCCAGCCTATGCCTGAAGGAACTCAGCTTGATCTCTAGTCTGGATCTCTTAGCTGCTGCAGCCCCATGACTGAGCACACCTGGCACCGTGGGCCTAGTCCCCAGACAGCAGTCCCAGCAAAGGCAGCCAGCAGAAGTGGGTTCCCTGGACCAATATTGCTCACAGTTTTAGTGGTGCAGGGGTGCAGAGACAAGTGGGCGCTTCAAGCAAACCCTGAGATGGTGACTGGGGACGTGCATTGCCTGTGGGAGGTCACACAGCTCAGTGGAGTTTGCAGAGGGGAAGTCTGTGTGTTCTGGACCACCCAGAGTGGAGCAGACTGAGGCTTCTCTCTGAGATGGAGGTCTGGGTGTAGTTTGCTTTACACTAAACCTCCAAAAAGCCAAAAAGCCACAAAAAGCCACCAAAGAACAAAAAACCTCCGGAGAACAAAAGCCTGAAAAACCGGTTTCACAGAGACCAGCCCCTTGATAGGGGGCAGGAGGACTCAACCCAAGCAAGACTGACTGAAAAACAATGAGGCAGGACCCTCCCCTAGAAAGCAAGCCAAAAGAATGAGAGGACAACCACCACAGGGGCCCATAAAACTATAAAACCCCAACATCAGGAGAAAACAATATATTAAGCTCCTGGTATTGCCCTAAAACCTGTATATTTCATAGATACAATTTTTTTTTTAAATTCATTCTCATGATTCTTGCTCTTTTAATTTCTTTAACCTATGTACCAGTACAATTAGAAGTTTAATACAACATACTCTATAATGTTTTAACTTGAACTTTTTCCATACATGTACCTGTGTTTTTTTTCTTTTTTCTTTTTCTTTTAAATACATATAGATACAAGCTTCAAGATAATCCTTTATCCCTATTCAATAATACCCCTATATATAAACCAGTTTTAATCTCCCTTTATCTCTGGAAAGCTGATTCCTTTAACAAAAATAACAAGATATACCAAGGAAGAGACAAGATAACCTTCCTCACCCACATCAAGGATTTATAACCACCCTCCCAGCTTTTTCTTCTGTCAGTGTTTCTGTGTATTTGTTTTGTTCTGGTATTATATAAATCTTATTCTTACAGTTCATTTTGACAGGTTCTTGTAATTTACTTTTGTGGGTCTTTTTGTTTGTCAGTTTTTGTTTATATACCTTACGTTGGGGGCTCATTTTGGCTGGGTTTTTCTTTTTTTCTCTCTCTTTCTCTCTCTTTTTTCTTTTTCTTTCTTCTGTTGCTCCAAAACTTTCCAGGGTGCACCTTGCCTGGATCATGGTTGATATATTCAGCCATACATCCCCTCAACCACCTCTCACTAAAATGACTAGGAGGAGGAACACCCAAGAGAGGAAAAATTCAGAGACTGTGCCCTCTCCCACAGAACTATCGGATATGGACATAAGCAGTATGTCAGAAAGGGAATTCAGGGTAACAATTATTCAGGCAATGGCTAGGTTGGAGAAAACCATTAGTGACAACATAGAATCTCTAAGGGCAGAAATGAGAGCTACCAGGGCAGAAGTTTAAAATGCTATCAGTGAGATCCAATCTAATCTAAATATTCTAACAGCTAGGGTAACAGAGGCAGAAGATAGAATTAGTGATCTAGAGGACATACTGATAGAGAAAAAGGATCAGGAGGAGGCATGGAACAAACAGCTTAGAAGCCATGAAAACAGAATTAGGGAAATAAATGATGCCATGAAATGTTCCAATGTCAGAATATTTGGGATCCCTGAGGGAGTGGAAAAAGACAGAGACTAGAAGATATAGTTGAACAAATTCTGGATGAAAATTTTCCCAGTCTGGGGAATGGAACAAGCGTACATGTCCTAGAAGCAGAAAGAACACCCCCCAAGATAAACAAATCCAGAAAGACCTTGAGGCATTTAATTATGAAACTGACAAATTGAAATTTTAGATAAGAGTTTCTGAAGACAGTTGGGGGGAAGAGTTTCCTTACATATAGAGGAAGGTCCATCAGAAAAACATCAGACTTCTCCACAGAAACCTGACAAGCCAGAAAGGGCTGGCAAGACATATTCAGGGCACTAAATGGAAAGAACATGCACCCGATAATATTTTATCCAGCAAGATTGACATTCAAAATGGATGGAGAGATAAAGAGCTTCCAAGACTGGCAAGGTTTAAAAGAGTAGGTGACCACCAAGCTGGCACTACAAGAAATATTAAGGGGGGGTTCTATAAAAGAAGAAAGAACCCAACAGAGAACAGAAATTTACAGAGACAATCTATAGGAACAAGGACTTCACCAGCAACATGATGTCAACAAAAACGTATCTTTCAATAACCACTCTCAACATGAACAGCCTAGATGCTCCCATAAAATGGCACAGGGTTGCAGATTGGATAAAATGAAAAGACCCATCCATATGCTATCTACAAGAGACCCCTTTGGAACCTAAAGATACATCCAGACTAAAAGTGAAGGGATGGAGAAGCATCTTTCATACCAACATGCCTCAAAAGAAAGCTGGGGTAGCGATTCTCATATCAAATAAACCTGATTTTAAACTAGAGACTGTAGTCAGAGATACAGAAGGACACTACATCATCTCTAAAGGGTCTATCCACAGAGGAGATCTAACAATTGTAAATATAATGCTCCCAACATAGAAGCAGCCAACTACTTAAGCCAACTGTTAATCAAAATAAAGAGTCATATTGATATGAATACATTAATAGTAGGGGATCTTAACATACCACTTTTGGTAACAGATCATCCAAGCTGAAAATCAATAAAGAAACAGCTTTGAATAACACATTAGACCAGATGGACTTCATAGATATATACAGAACATGCCACCCTAAAACAACAGAATACTCATTCTTCTTGAGTGTACAAGGAACTTGTCCAGAACAGACCACATACTGGGTCACAAATCAGGGCTCAACTTATACCAAAAGATTGAGATTATTCCCTGCATATTCTTAGACCAAAATGCTTTGAAACTGGAATTCAACCACAAGAAAAAGTTTGGAAGGAATTCAAACACTTGGAAGCTAAAGACCACCCTGCTTAAGAATGTCTAGATCAACCAGAAAATCAAAGAGGAACTTTAACAATTCATGGAAACCAATGAGATTGAAGACATATTGGTCCAAAACCTATGGGATATGGCAAAGGCAGTCCTAAGGGAGAAATACACAGCCATCCAAGCCTCACTCAAAAATACTGAAAAATCCAGAATACACCAGTTCTCTTTACACCTTAAAGAACTGAAAATTAACAACAAAATAAGCCAACCCCACACATAAGAAGGGAATAATCAAGATTAGAGCAGAGATCAATGAGATAGACACTAGAGATACAGTAGAACACAACAACAAAACTAGAATCTGTTCTTTGAAAGAATCAATAAGATCAATAAACCACTGGCCAAAGTAATCCAAAAGAAAAGAGAGAGGATCCAGATTAATAAAATTATGAATGAAAGGGCAGAGATCATGACTAACACCAAGGAAACACCAAGGAAATTATTATCAACAGTTATATGTCAATAAGTTAAGCAACCTAGGAGAAATGGATGCACACCTGGAAACTTATAAACTTCCAAGACTGAAACAGGAAGAAATTGACAACCTGGATAGACTAATATCTAATAACGAGATTGAAGCAGTGATAAAAACCTCCCAAAAAATAAGAGCCCAGGACCTGACAGATTCTCTGGGGAAGTCTAACAAACATTAAAAGAAGAAATAATACCCATTCTTCTGAAGCTGCTTAAAAAAAAATAGAAACAGAAGGAAAACTTGCAGACTCTATGAAGCCAACATTACCCTGACCCCAAACCAAGCAAAGACTCCATCAAAAAGGAAAATTTCAGACCAATATCCCTGATGAATTTGGATGCCAAGATTCTCAACAAGATCCTAGCTAATAGGATCCAACACTACATTAAAAACATTATCCACCATGACCAGGTGGGATTTATCCCTGGGATGCAAGGGTGGTTCAACATTCTCAAATCAATTGATGTGATAGAGCAAACCAATAAGAGAAGAGATAAGAACCACATGGTCGTCTCAATTGATGCAGAAAAAGCATTTGACAAAAAACAGCATCCATTCCTGATTAAAACACTTCAGAGTATAGGGATAGAGGGAACATTCCTCAACTTTGTAAAATCTATCTATGAAAAACCCACAGAGAATATCATTCTCAATGGGGAAAAGCTGACAGTCTTCCCTTTGAGATCAGGAACACGACAAGGATGTTCACTCTCACCACTGTGGTTCAACATAGTACTAGAAGTCCTAGCAACAGCAATCGGACAACAAAAAGAAATAAAAGGTATTCAATTTGGCAAAGAAGAAGTCAAACTCTCTTTGCAGATGACATGATACTTTACATGGAAAACCCAAAAGACTCTACTATACTCTAACTATAGAACTCATACAGCAATTCAGTAATGTGGCAAGATACAAAATCAATGTACAGAAATCAGTTGCTTTCTTATACACTAACAATGAAAACACAGAAAGGGAAATTAGAGAATTGATCCCATTTACTATAGCACCAAGAACCATAAGATACCTGGGAATAAACCTAACCAAAGAGGTAAAGGATCTGTACTCAAGGAACTACAGAACACTCATGAACTGATGGAAGACAATTCCATGCTCATCGATCAGAAGAATAAACATTGTTAAAATGTCTATACTGCCTAGAGCAATCAATACTTTCAATGCCATGCCAATCAAAATTCCACCAACATTTTTTAAAGAGCTAGAACAAACAATCCTAAAATTTGTATGGAACCAGAGGAGAGCACGAATTTCTAAGGAAATGTTGAAAGAGAAAAACAAAACTGGGGGCATCACGTTGCCTGATTTCAAGCTTTACTACAAAGCTGGGATCACCAAGACAGCATGGTATTGGCACAAAAACAGGCACATAGACCAGTGGAACAGAGTAGAGAGCCCAGATATGGACCCGTAACTCAGTGGTAAAATAATCTTTGACAAAGCAGGAAAAAATATTCAGTAAAAAAGACAGTCTCTTCAATAAATGGTGCTGGAAAAATTGGACAGCTATATATAGAAGAATGAAACTCGACCATTCTCTTACACCATACACAAAGATAAACTCAAAATGGATAAAAGACCTCAATGTGAGGCAGGAATCCATCCAAATCCTAGAGGAGAATATAGGCATAGCAACTTCTTTCAAGATATGTCACCAAAGGCAAAGGAAACAAAAGTGAAAATGAACTTTTGGGACTTCATCAAGATCAAAAGCTTCTGCACAGCAAAGGAAACAGTCCAAAAAACAAAGAGGCAACCCACAGAAAGGGAGAAGATATTTGCAATTGACACTACAGACAAAGGGTTGATAATCAAGATCTATAAAGAACTCCTCAAACTCAACACACACAAAACAGATAATCACAAAAAAAAAAATGGGCAAAAGACATGAACAGACACTTCTCCAAAGAAGACATACAAATGTCTACCAGACCCATGAGAAAATGTTCATCATCACTAGCCATCAGGGAAATTCAAATAAAAACCACATTGATATATGACCTTATACCAGTTAGAACAGCAAAAATTAACAAGACAGTAAAAAAACGTGTGTTGGAGAGGATGTGGAGAAAGTGGAACCCTCTTACACTGTTGGTGGGAATGCAAGTTGGTGCAGCCACTTTGGAAAACAGTGTGGAGATTCCTTAAGAAATTAAAAATAGAGTTTCCCTATGACGCTTCAATTGCACTATTGGGTATTTGCCCCAAAGATACAGATGTAGTTAAAAGAAGGGCTATCTGTACCCCAGTGTTCATAGCAGCAAGGGCCACAGTTGCCAAACTGGAAAGAACCAAGATGCCCTTCAATGGATGAATGAATAAAGAAGATACAGTCCATATATACTATAGAGTGTTATGCCTCCATCAGAAAGGATGAATACCCAACTTTTGTATCAACATGGGTGGGACTGGAAAAGATTATGCTAAGTGAAATAAGTCAAGCAGAGAGAGTCAATTATCATATGGTTTTGCTTGTTTGTGGAGCATAAGAAATAACATGGAGGACATGGGGAGATGGAGAGGAGAAGGGAGTTGAGGGAAATTGGTGGGGGAGATGAACCATGAGAGACTATGGATGTTTAATACAACATATTACATAGTAACTTTTTAACTTGAACTTTTTCATACATAGACTTTTTCCTTTCTTTTTCTTTCTTTTATATATATATAGATAGATAGATATAAGCTTTTTTTCCTATTCAATATTACCTTTATATATACACCAGCTTTAATTTCCCTGTATCTCTGAAAAGTTGTGTTCTCTAACAAAGATAACAAGATACACCCAGGAAGAACTGAAATACACTTCCTCACCCACACCAAGGGATTATAACCATCCCTCCACCTTTTTGTTTTGGATTTTTTTTCTTTTGTTGGTCTTTTTGTTTCTCTGTTTCCTTTTGTTTCCATACTTTATAAATCTTACTCTGGAGTTCATTTGGTCTGGGGGTTTTGTTTGTTCTGTTTGGTTTTTTTCCTTTTTCTTTTCTTGGACTTTTGTTTGTTTGTTATGTTTTTGTACTTTATAAATCTTACTCTTGGGGCTCATTTTGGCTAGATCTCTTTTTCTTTCTTTCTTTCTTTTTGGTCGTGACTTCTGATTACTCCAAAACTTCCCAGGGTGCCCGTTGCCTGAAGGGTGGTTGATATTTTCACCTATACAGCCCTCAACCACAACTCCATAGAATGATAAAAAGGAGGAATTTCCAACAAAGAAAAGACCCAGAGACAATGGTATCTCCAGCAGATCTGATGGATATGGATGTAAGCAAGATATCAGAAATAGACCTTAGGGTAGCAGCTAGGAAGACAATAGTCAGGCTGGAGAAAAGTATTAATGGCAACATAAATTTGTTAAGGGCAGAAGTGAGAGAAGATGTGGCAGAATTTAAAAATGCTATCAATAAGATACAATCTAAATTCTCTAATAGTTAGGGTAAATGAAGTAGAAGAACGAATTAGTGATCTTGAAGACAAACTAATAGAAAAGAAGGAGCAGGAGGAGGCCTGGAACAAACAACTTAGAATCCTTGAAAACAGAATTAGAGAAATAAAAGATGCCATGAAATGTTCCAATGTCAGAATTATTGGGATCCCTGAGTGGGGGGGTGGTGGAGAGAGAGAGAGAGAGGACTAGATGATATAGTTGAGCAAATTCTAGCTAAGAATTTCTCTAATCTGGGCAATGAAGCAATCCTGTCCTAGAGGCAGAGAGGATATGCCCCAATATCAATGAAGGCAGATCAACCCCCAATCATGTAATCATAAAACTCACAAATACATTAATACAAGAATACATTAATTGTAGGTGACCTTAACACTCCACTCTCAGCAATGGACAGATCAACTAAGCAGAAAATCAACATAGAAACAAGAGCTTTGAATGACACATTGGACCAGATGGACCTCATATAAACATACGGAACATGCCACCCTAAAACAAAAGAATACTCATTCTTCTCAAGTGCACATGGAACTTTCTCCAGAATAGACCACATACTGGGTCACAAATCAGGGTTCAGCCAATACCAAAAGACTGAGATTTTTCCTTGCTTATTCTCAGACCACAATGCTTTGAAACTGGAACTCAACCACAAGAAAAGGTTTGGAAGAAATTCAAACACTTAGAACCTAAAAAACAGCCTGCTCAAGAATGTTTAGGTCAACCATGAAATCAAAGATGAACTTAATCAATTAATGGAAACTAATGAGAATGAAGACACATCAGTCCAAAACCTATGGGATATGGCAAAGGAGGTCCTAAAGGTGGAAACACATAGCCATCCAAGCCTCACTCAAAAAAACATAGAAATCCCAAACGCACATACTATATTTACACTATGAAGGAATCAACAAAAAATTAGACCTACCCCACGCATGAGAAGAGAAATAAGATTAGAGCAGAGATCAATGAATTAGGAACCAGAGATATAGTAGAACACATTAATGAAACTAGAAACTGCTTCTTTTAAAGAATAAGATCAATAAACCAATAGCCAGGCTTATCCAAAAGAAAAAACAAAGGACCCAAAATAATAAAACTATGGATAAAAGGGGGAGATCACAACTAACACTGAGGAAATAGAAACAATCATCAGAAATTATTATCAACAGCTATACATCAGTAAGTTAATCAATCTAGAAATTGATACATTCCTGGAAACCTATAAAATTCCATGACTGAAACAAGAAGAAATAAACAACCTGAATAGGCCAATAACCAGCAATGAGATTGAAGCAGTGATCAAAAATCTCCCCCAAAACAAGAATCCAGGACCTGATGGATTGCCTGGAGAATTCTACCAAATATTCAAAGAAGAAATAATACCTATCTCCTGAAACTGTTTCAAAAATAGAAACAGAAGGAAAACTGGCTTTCTATGAAGCCAGTATTACCTTGATCCCCAAACCAGGCAATGATCCCATCAAAAATGATAA
Organism: Enhydra lutris kenyoni; assembly: GCF_002288905.1. Taxonomy (NCBI): domain Eukaryota; kingdom Metazoa; phylum Chordata; class Mammalia; order Carnivora; family Mustelidae; genus Enhydra; species Enhydra lutris. The sequence continues at coordinate 40,443,011 of NW_019154097.1, forward strand.
TTTCAGGGACGCCTGGGTGGCTCAGTTGGTTAAGCAGTTGCCTTCGGCTCAGGTCATGATCCCAGCGTCCTGGGATCGAGTCCCACATCGGGCTCCTTGCTCATCAGGGAGCCTGCTTCTCCCTCTGCCTCTGCCTGCCATTCTGTCTGCCTGTGCTTGCTCTCTCTCCCTCTCTCTCTTTGACAAATAAATAAATAAAATATTTTTTAAAAAATGATAATTTCAGAACAATATCCCTGGTAAATATGGATGCCAAGATTCTCAACAAGATACTCACTAATAAGACCCAACAGCACATTAAAAGGATTTATCTATCACAACAAGGTGGGATTTATCCCTGGGATGCAAGGGTTGTTCAACATTAGAAAATCAATCCATGTGATAAAATACATAAATGAGATAAAAGAGAAGAACCACATGGTCTTCTCAGTTGATGCAAAAAAAAAAAAAAACATTTGACAAAAATATAGCATCCATTCCTGATTAAAACTCTTCAGGGGCGCCTGGGTGACTCAGTGGGTTAAAGCCTCTGCCTTCGGCTCAGGTCATGATCCCAAGTTCATGGGATCAAGCTCCGCATCGGGCTCTCTGCTCTGCGGGGAGCCTGCTTCCCCCTCTCTCTCTGCCTGCCTCTCTGCCTACTTGTGATCTGTCTGTCAAATAAATAAAATCTTTAAAAAAAAAAAACTCTTCAGAGAATAGGGATAGAGGGAACATTCCTCAACTTCATAAAATCCCTCTATGGAAAACCCACAGTAAATATCATTCTCAATAGGGAAATGCTGAGAGCCTTTCCCTTAAGATGAAGAACATGACAAGGATGCTCACTCTCACCACTATTGTTCAACATAGTACTAGAAGTCCAAGCAACGGCAATCAGACAACAACAACAACAAAAACAACAAAATTTATTCAAATCGACAAAGAAGAAGTCAAAGTCTCTCTCTTTGCAGATGACATGATACTTAATGTGGAAAATCGAAAAGACTCCATCCCCAAATTATTAGAACTCATAGAGCAATTCAGCAATGTGACAGGATACAAAATCAATGTACAGAAACCCGCTGCATTTCTGTATACTAACAATGTAACTGAAGAAGGAGAAATTTAAAAATCGATCCCTTTTACAATACCACCAAAACCATAATATACCTAGGAATAAACCTAACCAAAGATATAAAGGATCTGTACCCTAGAAACTACAGAACACTTATGAAAGAAACTGAAGAAGACACAAAAAGATGGAAAAACATTCCATGCTCATGAATTGGAAGAATAAACATTGTTAAAATGTCTATGCTACCCAAATCAATCTATACATTCAATGTGATCACTATCAAAATACCATTAGCATTTTTCACAGAGCTGGAATAAACAACCCTAAAATTTGTATGGAACCAGAAAAGACCCTGAATCGCCAGGGATTATTGGAAAAGAAAACCAAAGCTGGGGGCATCACAATGCCTCACTTCAAGCTATATTAGAAAGCTGCAATCATCAAGACAGCATGGCAGTGGCACAAAAACAGACATGTAGATCAATGGAACAGAAGAGAGAGCCCAGAAATGGACCCTCAACTCTATGGTCAAGTAATCTTGGACAAAGAAAGAAAGAAAAAATAACCAATGGAAAAAAGACAGTCTCTTCAATAAATGGTACTAGGAAAACTGAACAGCCATATGCAAAAGAATGAAACTAGACCATTCTCTTACAACATACACAAAGATAAACTGAAAATGAATGAAAGACCTCAATGTGAGACAGAAATCCATCAAAATCCTAGAGGAGAACATAGGCAGTAACCTCCTTGACACTGGATACAACAACTTCTTTCAAGACATGTCTCTAAAGATAAAGGAAAGAAAAGCAAAAATGAACATTTAGGACTTCATCAAGATCAAAAGCTTTTGCACAGCAGAGGAACAGTCAACAAAACTAAGAGGCAATCCACTGAATGGGAGAAGATATTTGTAAATGACATTTCAGATAAAGAGCTGATATCCAAGATCTATAAAGAACTTCTTAAACTCAACACTTACAAAAGAAATAATCCCATCAAGAAATGGGCAGAAGACATGAAGAAACACTTCTGCAAAGAAGATATACAAATGACTAACAGACGCATGAAAAAATGTTCAACATCATTAGCCATCAGGAAAATACAAATCAAAAACACAATGAGATACCATCTTATAGCAGTTAGAATCACAAAAATTGACATGACAGAAAACAAGTTTTGGCAAGGTTGTGGAGAAATGGAAACCCTCTTGCACTGTTGGTGTGGATGTAAGCTGTTATACCCACTCTGAAAAACAGTGTAGAGGTTCCTCAAGACATTAACAATAGAGCTATCCTATGACCCAGCAACTGCACTACTAGGTAGTAACCCCAAAGATACAGATGTAGGAAATAAGGGCCATATGCACCCCAATGTCCATAGCAGCAATGTTCACAATAGCCCAACTGTGGAATGAACTGACATGCCGTTCAACAGAAAAAAGGATAAAGAAGATGTGGCACATATATACAATGGAATACTACTCAGCCATTAGAAAGGATAAGAACTCACCATTTGCATGGACATGGATGGAACTGAAGAGGATTATGTTAGCTGAAATAGGTCAAGCAGAGAAAGACAATAATCATATGGTTTCACTCATAGGTGAACATAAGGAATAGTGTGGAGGACCACAGGGGAAGGGAGGGAAAACTGAATGGGAAGAAATCAGAGAGGGAGACAAACCACGAGAGACTCTGGACTCCAGGAAATAAACTGAGTATTGCAGAAGAGAGAGTGTGGGAGGATGGGGTAGCCAGGTGATGTCTACTAAGGAGGGCATGTGTTGTGATGAGCACTGGATTTTATATGTGACTAATGAGTCGAATACTACATCAAAAACTAATGATGTACTACATGTTGGCTAACTGAACATAAAAAATAATTCCTCAAACCTAAAAAGAGGGAGACAGAGAGAGAAATACAAATCAGAACCACAGTGAGATACTATCTCACACCATTCAGAATGACTAAATATAACAACAATGGAAAAATTTAATGGCAACATAAAAAAATAGTAAAACTTGACCACTTTCTTACACCATACACAAAAATAAATTTTAAATGGATGAAAAATCTCAGTATGACATAGAAAACCATTAAAATCCTAGTGAAGAATGCAGACAGTAACCTCTGACATCAGCCATAGCAACTTATTTCTAGTTATGTCTCTTGAGGCCAGGGAAACAAAAGCAAAATATTTGCACTTAGCAAGATAAAAAGCTTTATACAGTGAAGAAATAACAAGACTAAAAAGCAACTGACAGAATGGGAGAAGATATTTGCCAATGACTTATCTAATAAAGTGTTAGTATCCAAAATAAGCGATCAACTTATAAAACTCAACACCTCCCCCCCCAAAAAGCACAAATAATCCAGTTATAAAATGTGCAAAAGACATGAATAGACATTTTCCCAAAGAAAACATATGGGATGGCCAACAGACATATGAAAAGATGCTCAACATCACTCAGCATCAGGAAAAAACAATCAAAACTACAATGAGGTATCACCTCATAATTGTGAGAATGACGAAAATTAACAACACAGGAAACAAGAGGTGTTGGTGAGGATGCAGAGAGGGGGAAACTTCTTGTGCTGCTGGTGGAAATGCAAACTGGTGCAGCCACTCTGGAAAACAGTATGGAGGTTTCTCAAAAAGAAAAAATTGTAACTACCCTACAGCAATTGCACTACCTAGGCATTTACCCAAAGGACATGAAATATAGGCTCAAAGGGATACATATACCCTGATGTTTGTAGTAGCATATTTAACAATAGCCAAAATCAGAGATAGTCCAAATGTCCATCCATTGATGAATGGATAAAGAAGAAGTGGTATGTATATACAATACAGTACTACTCAGCCACCAAAAAGAATGAAATCTTGCCGTTAGCAACAACATGGATAGAGCAAGGATGTATTATGCTAAGTGAAATAATTCACTCAGAAAAAGACCAGTACTATATGATCTCTCTCGTATGTGCAATCTAAGAAAGAAATCATATGAACATATAGGGGGGAGGGAGTGAGGGAAACAAGCCATAAATGACTTTTAATGATAGAGAACAAACTGAAGGTTAATGGAGGGAGGTGGTTGGGAGTTAGGCCAGATGGGTGATGGCTATTAAAGAGAGCACTTGTAATGAATTCTGGATGTTTTATGTAAGTAACAAATAACTGAATCCAGAAACCAGTATTGCACTCTGTGTTAACTAACAAAAGAAAGAAAAAAGAAAGAAAGAAAGAAAGAAAGAAAGAAAGAAAGAAAGAAAGAAAGAAAGAAAGAAAAAGAAAGAGAGAGAGAGACTCTTAATTATGGAGAGCAAACTGATGGTTACCAGAGGGAAAGGACTGATGGAAATTTAGGACTGTAGTTGTCATGATGAGCCCAGCATGGCATATGGAAGTGTTGAATCACTATATTGTATACTTGAAACTAATATAACACTGTATGTCAACTAACTGAAATTAAAATTAAAAAGTTTTTAAAAAATGAAAAGAAAGCTGAACTAATCTCTAGTAATGTGGTAGATGTACAAACATCAATTTTTAAGTATTTAAAATTATAAAGTTGTAATTTTGAATTCTGACTAATATATCTGCTAGATGTGCTTAAAAGCTTATTTTACCTCTGTGAGCCTCCACTTTCCATGTCAGCTAATCCTAGTTTCTGTCTGCTTATTCTGTTTTCAGTGATTAAGTTGTTCCTTTTCTGAAGAAAGCCTAGTGGGCCTGCTACCTGTCACTTTGTTCTGTATGGATGCTTTTACAGTCCTGGTCATTTTATTTCTGTCAGAATATTTTCCTATAGCCATTCATTAATCTCTGTTAAGAATTTTGGCAACTCCTCAGTTTGCACAACCAATTTTTGTATGGTTTTTCTTGAGGGAACATATAACTGAAGAACTGGAGAAAAACAGATGTACACAAATAAGGTAGGGGAAAAAACAGAGGATTTAAATTATTGATTCGGTTTTTGGTCACTTTGTACTCTGGGTTTAAGTTATCCTAAGATCCAGCTATACTGTCTGTTCTTAGATTCCATAGGAAACCCTTGAATATTTCTAAACTTTACCTTTATCTTTAAGATAACAGAATTTTTATTACTTATAGTTCAATTAACCATGATTGAGACATCTGGTATACAGCACCTGGTCACTATCTTGCTTCTATTGAAAAAGTTCAATTTACCTATTTCTGCTCTAAACTAATTTCTTAAGTTAAAACCACATTCACTTGAGAGAATATTTTTGATTCCAAATATATTTTTGTTAAAAACGCATTGGTGCAAATAATCAAAATTATATAAGTAGTCTTTTTTTTATTTCTTTGGAAACATAAAGAAATGAAATGAAACTCACATGATTCATCAACTAAAAGTTCTTGAGGTCTTATGTTAGTGAATATTTATCCACTTACTTATAAAAGGGAAGAAAATTTTCTAATGCAGTAGCACTGTTAGAGAGTAATGACTCTTCACGGAAGTCAGTAGCTTGAATTTGCTATAAATTAAAATTTATGCTTGAAAATTCAAATTATAAGATAAAATAAAGGTAAATAGGTCATACAAAATTGTTTTCATTTTTTAAAAAAGAGAATAGATATTCTAGAAAAAAATAAAATTGCTGATTCTAATTTTTAAAGCTTGTATTCAAACCTATAACATAAATAGCTATCTTTTTTTTAATTTCTTTTCAGCGTAACAGTATTCATTGTTTTTGCACCACACCCAGTACTCCATCCAATATGTGCCCTCCTTAATACCCACCACCTGGCTCCCCAACCTCCCACCCCCCACCCCTTCAAAACCCTCAGATTGTTTTTCAGAGTCCATAGTCTCTCATGGTTCACCTCCCCTTCCAATTTCCCTCAACTCCCTTCTCTCCATCTCCCCATGTCCTCCATGTTATTTGTTATGCTCCACAAATAAGTGAAACCATATGATAATTGACTCTCTCTGCTTGACTTATTTCACTCAGCATAATCTCTTCCAGTCCCATCCATGTTGCTACAAAAGTTGGGTATTCATCCTTTCTGATGGAGGCATAATACTCCATAGTGCATATGGACCACATCTTCCTTATGCATTCATCTGTTGAAGGGCATCTCGGTTCTTTCCACAGTTTGGCGACCGTGGCCATTGCTGCTATAAACATTGGGGTACAGATGGCCCTTCTTTTCACTACATCTGTATCTTTGGGGTAAATACTCAGTAGTGCAATAGCAGGGTCATAGGGAAGCTCTATTTTTAATGTCTTGAGCAATCTCCACACTGTTCTCCAAAGTGGCTGCATGAACTTGCATTCCCACCAACAGTGTAAGAGGGTTCCCCTTTCTCCACATCCTCTCCAACGCACGTTGTTTCCTGTCTTGCTAATTTTGGCCATTCTAACTGGTGTAAGGTGGTAATGTGGTTTTAATTTGAATCTCCCTGATGGCTAGTGATGATGAACATTTTTTCATGTGTCTGATAGCCATTTGTATGTCTTCATTGGAGAAGTGTCTGTTCATATCTTCTGCCCATTTTTTGAAAAGACAGTCTCTTTTATAAATGGTGCTGGGAAAACTGGACAGCTATATGTGGAAGAATGAAACACGATCATTCTCTTACACCGTACACAAAGATAAACTCGAGATGGATAAAAGACCTCAATGTGAGGCAGGAATCCATCAGAATCCTAGAGGAGAACATAGGCAGTAACCTCTTTGATATCAGCCACAGCAACTTCTTTCAAGATATGTCTCCAAAGGCAAAGGAAACAAAAGTGGAAGTGAACTTTTGGGACTTCATCAAGATCAAAAGCTTCTGCACAGCAAAGGAAACAGTCAACAAAACAAAAAGGCAACCCACGGAATGGGAGAAGATATTTGCAAATGACAGTACAGACAAAAGGTTGATATCCAGGATCTATAAAGAACTCCTCAAACTCAACACACACAAAACAGATAATCATATCGTAAATAGCTATCTTTTGAAAAATAGAAAATATTCTCTAAAATCATCAAATAAACCCTTGAGATTAATACACCTAAAAATGAATACAAATTATACCAGATTAGCATACTTGCCTCTTTTTCAGATTCTTTAAATGTTGTTTCTTTCTCCTTTACTCGCTGCATAAACTTTTGTTTCAGTTCTTCTTCTTCCCTCTGACATTGATCATAGAACTTTTGTCTTTTGGCTTCATAGATCTCTTGAAAACTATAAAAAATAATTTATTACTATCATATTAAAATGGTAATATAAATAAAGCTGTAAAAATATATATTGTATGTTAAGTCCCATGTAAGGACATTTACCAACATTTTCTTCGTGTATAGAAATAGAAATTTTTATGTCATGAGATGTAAAAAAGTGAGTTTTAGTATTGAAGGATATATAGACTGTATGTCTGAAGAGGAGTAGAAGTTTAAAACGTTGTATTAGTGATTTCTTTTATCATCATTTTTCAATATATCATACTACTTCACATCTTTTGATAATAAAATTTGGGGAAACCTCTACTTTATAAGGTTCTTATTTAAAATAAATCTGGGCAGGGATGCCTGGGTGGGACAGTCAGTTAAGCATCTGCCTTTGGCTCAGGTCATGATCTTAGGGTTCTGGGACTGAGTCCCACATTGGACTCCTTGCTCAGCAGGGAGTCTGCTTCTCTCTCTGCCTATCACCCCCCCCCAATTTTGCTCTCTCTGTCTCTCACTCACTGACAAATAAATTTTAAAAGTCTTCTAAAAATAAAAATAAAATAAATCCAGGGGTGCCTGGGTGGCTCAGTGGGTTAAAGCCTCTGCCTTCGGCTCAGGTCATGATCCCAGAGTCCTGTGATCGAGTCCCGCATCGGGCTCTCTGCTCAGCAGGGAGCCTGCTTCCTCCTCTTTCTCTCTGTCTCCCTCTCTGCCTACTTGTGATCTCTGTCTGTCAAATAAATAAAATCTTTTAAATAAATAAATAAATAAATAAATAAATAAATAAATAAATAAAATAAAGCCAGGCATCATCATCATCACCATCATCGCTAAAATAATCAAAATAATATGGTAGTAGCACAAAAACAGATACATAGATAAACGGAACATTGTAGAGAGCCCAAAAACAGACCCAGGTTTATATGGTCAATTAATATATGACAAGAGAGGCAATAATATACAATGGGGGAAAGATAGTCCCTTCAATAGCTGGTACTGAAAAACTGAACAGCTACATGCAAGAGCATGAAACTGGACCAGTTTCTTATACCATACACAAAAGGAACCTCAAAATTAATTAAATACCAAGATGTGAAACCTGAAACCATAAAAATCCCAGGAGAAAAAATAAGCAGTAATCTCCTGGATGTTGGCTAACATTTTTTTACCAACATTTTCTAGCTATGACTCCTCAGGCAAAAGAAACAAAAGCAAACATAAACTATTGTGGCTACACCAAAATAAAAGGTTTTTGTACAGTGGAGGAAACCATCAACAAAACAAAAAGGCAACTTACTGGATGGGAAAAAATCATTTGCAAATGATATATCTGATAAAAGGTTAATAACCAAAATATATAAGGAACTTATATGACTCAACACTAAAAAAATAATAAACTGATAAAAAATGGGCAAAGAACATGAATAAACTTTTTTCCAATGAAAATATACTGATGGCCAGAAAACATGAAAAAATGCTCAACATTATTATCATTAGGGAGATGCAAATCAGATCACAATGAGATATCACCTTACAACTGTCAGAATTGTTAGAATCAAAAAGACAAAAATTTTAAAATGTTGGTAAAGATGTGGCAAAGAGGAACCCTCATGCACTGTTGGCTAGAATGTAAATTGGTGTAGCCACTGTGGAAAAAAGTACGGAGGTTCCTTAAAAAATTAAAAATAGGGGCGCCTGGGTGGCTCAGTGGGTTAAAGCCTCTGCCTTCGGCTCAGGTCATGATCCCAGGGTCCTGGGATCGAGCCCCACATCGGGCTCTCTGCTCAGAGGGGAGCCTGCTTCCCACTCCCTCTCTGTCTGCTTCTCTCCTACTTGTGATCTCTCTCTCTCTCTGTCAAATAAATAAAATCTTTAAAAAAATTAAAAATAGAAATGCCATACATTCCAGGAATTCCACTACTGGTTATTTATCCAAAGAAAGTGAAACATTAATTTTTAAGAAATAGATGAAATATATGAATTTTTGTGTTTATTTCAGCATTATTTACCATAGCCAAGATATGGAGGCAAACTAATTTTCCATCAATAGGAGAATGGATAAATAAAATGTGGTGTGTGTATGTGTGTGTGTGTGTGTGTGTGTGTGTGTGTGTGTGTACAGAATATTACTCAACCTTAAAAAAAAATCTTGCTATTTGTGACATGAATGGACCTAAGGGTACTATGTTAAGGGAAATGTCAGACACAGAAAGAAAAATACCATATAATTTCATTTATATGTGGAAACTAAAAAACAAAACAAATGAATAAATAAACAAATAAGAAAAGGAGAAAGAAAAGAATGAATCCAGAAAACAAACTGGTGATTGCCAAGGGGAAGGGTAATGGGAGATTGGCAAAAATAGGTGAAAGGGGGTGGGAGGTACAGGCCTCTGGTTATGGTATAAAAAGTCATGGGATGAAAGGTACAGCATAGGAAATATAGTCAGTGGTATCATAATAGTGTTGCATGGTGACAAATGGTGGCTACACTTGTAAGCATAGCATAATGTATAAAGTTTTCAAATAATTATGTGTACACTTGAGAATAATGTAATATTGGGTATCAACTATACTTCATTTTTAAAAATTGACTTTGAGTGAAAAAAATCTGGTTTGCACATCTTTATTAAAAAGTCCATCTCTTCTCCCAAAATAAAAGTATAAAAATTAAGTCATATATCTTTCAAAATTTAATTCAAAGACAGTCAGTTCAATTTTGTTTGTCTTCAAAGTACCTAAAAAATCAATATACCTGGCTCATACTACACTGTCATCCTTTACAGTACAAATCCTATTCCTCTTAAATATAACTAAATACACCTGCTCTTAAACTATTTTCATTTGACTTCTACAATATTACTGTTGCTTTTCCTCTTTCCTTCATCCAACATTCAATGCCCTTTGCCATCCTTCTCAATATCCTTTGCCAATCTTTATTAATCTTTGCCAATTTTGAAAATCTCCTTCATGAACATCTATTTCATATAAAATACAAAAATAAAAACAATAATATTTTTCTTTTGGAAACACATTTCAGCATATATTCATAGTGAATACTCATATTTGAGCATATAAGTGGTCCCTTGAATTACATTGCTGCTAATAACTCTATCCATCTGTGATGATTAATAAACATATAATTCAGGATGACCCAGAATGTGAAATGTACAGTTATTCTCATTCCCAAATGATTGAATCTCATGGTTGTAAGGGATTTCTAAATCACCCATTAGCTTGTTCTGACAAGATCTTCTCCACTCACCTAAGTGGCTTGTTGTCTGGACCCACATCAGTAAAGCCCATTTTCTTCAGTTTGCAGCACCTATAGCGTTCATAATGCTGAATGTGCGTTTGTTCTTTCAGGTCTTCCATATTTATACAAAGAAGCATATCCCGGAGCTT
>NW_019154097.1:40453672-40530583 GCF_002288905.1 Enhydra lutris kenyoni
GACAAAATCACAGTGATTTTCATTTTCCACTAGGCAGAAAAATAAGAAAACAACACCACCCATTACCAATCCTTCACACCCAATAAGTATTCCTGAGTGAACATATGCATGAAAAGCACATTTAAAATAACAGCTAAGAGATTTTTATAATTAATAGATATAATTCTTTGTAACTGTAACTATGATTATATGGTATATATCTAGACAAAATCACAGTGATTTTCATTTTCCACTAGGCAGAAAAATAAGAAAACAACACCACCCATTACCAATCCTTCACACCCAATAAGTATTCCTGAGTGAACATATGCATGAAAAGCACATTTAAAATAACAGCTAAGAGATTTTTATAATTAATAGATATAATTCTTTGTAACTGTAACTATGATTATATGGTATATATCTATTATAGGCAGAGTTTATTTTTGGATAAGGACATTTGCTTTATATTTATTAGCCAATGAATAAATAAGGAACTGAATTAATGTTCATATTAGTGTACAGTGTAGTTTTTTGTTAATTAATTATGGTGTAGTTAATTAGTGTACAGTGTAGTTTTTTGTTAATGATTGTTAGCATTTTACAAACTGCCCCCAAGGTATTTCACAGAGCCCTAACAAAGACTGTTATTTAATTTCACTAAAGTAAATAATTTCATTAATGTAAATCCTGTTACCATGAGGGCATTAAAAATTATGCATGATTTAGTTCTCAAATAGTATTTATATCCCATATTCATGAAACCAAATTAGCAATATTTAAAATCAATCAACAAATTTACATGGCTCTCTCCTGTGTTTGTCATATCCAGACTACTGAGCATTATATATATTTTATTGTGCATGATATTGCAACCAAATTTAATATTCATTAAGATATATTGTTTTTAAGTATGTTTCATATATTTAATTTTTAAGATACCAATTAATAAAACAATATTTTGGAAACTTAGTACAAGTGGAGATAATCTAATCCCCAATAATTTGTATTACAACTATATAAACCAGAGAATAAATGACTGCCTGTTATACTATTTCAAGCATCACAATGTTAGATAGCTAATAAATATTTAAGCATAATGTTTCCAAAGGTAAATTACCTTTCTTTACTTTAAAAATAGTTTACCATCCTTTTTGTCTAGTAACCTCTCAAAAATGCTTTATAAATTAAGCAGTAATTAATTTATGCAACAGGTTTTAAACACTGTTATTTATGTTTCAATGTTGTTCAAAGTTCTTTTGTTCATGTCACTTTCCAACATTCTGAATGTAATTCTGTATGCATAGAGAGATAGCATGCATATGTCAGATTGGGGTAAATGAGGAGGTTCTAACAAACATCTGTGAATATTTTTCTAAAGTACCACTTAGGAAACTCCTATGAGAATGAATTATAGTCAAAGTAAGAATTCACTTAAATGGAAAAGAATTTGTGCTCTTCATGAGTAACCCTTCATTTATTCTTTAGCAACAACTACCAATATTGACTCAAGTTATAATATTTTAAGACTATGAGAACACACACACACTCACACACACACACACACACTTTCCAGAGCAAACCTGCTCACTTTCATCACATTTACCTTGTAAAACTCCCCAAGGGTACTGACGGCCTCTGACCATTCTTTTTCCAACTTTAACTTCATCCATACTCCCTACTACAGCAAAAGGTAGTTGTCCCTAAAAGTAAGAACAATTTCAGTTATGTTCCCTTATAACAATATGGCCTACTCTGTTATTTTTTCCTGTTATGGAAATCAGTAGAGACAAGAATATCATAGTAAGTTTATTCAAACAAGGCATTACCCAGTCTTGGATTTTAAGACTTGGTAGTAAATATGTGCAAATTAATTTTTGCAAGCATTATCATCCAGCCATGCACACAACTGAGTAGAGCCTAAAGTATCTACTGAGTAGACCCTAAAGCAAGGGATTCTGCTGTGGGGAATACAAATAAATATTTTTACTAGACACAATTTTTTCCACATTATCCTTACCATGAAACACAAATATGTGGAGGAAATAATATGTAAACAACTTTTAAGTCCAGTATACAAGTTAAAATGGAAAGTATTAAGAAAAAACTATAATAATTAGTTAATGGATATACAGAGTATATTAATAAATATACTATATATGTCTAGTGAATTCTAAATAAAATTAAAAGGTCACTCTGGGGAGTGAGAGTCAGAGGGATCTGAAAATTAATGTGAAACCAAAGGGAGATTGGGGGAGATGATAAGCAAAGTAAGAAGAATAACCATAGGTAAAATAAGGTTTTTAGCCATATGTAAAGATGGCAGAAATATGCAAGATAAATTCATGATCTGTCAGAATTACATAGATTGCCTTAATAGAAGGGTTGATATACAAGAAATGTCAAATATAAAAATCATTAAACATCATGTTGAGTATTAAATAATTAACAGTATTTACTTTATTAATCAATTTTGGTTTAAAAAAAGTATTCCCTATGAATTCCTAGAGGTAAAATTAGAAAGGTCAAAATCTTTAAGACAAAATCTAAAGAAAATATAACACAGAAGAATAAATAAAAATTTTGTGAACATTGGGGTAGAGATGGCCCTTCTTTTCACTACATCTGTATCTTTGAGGTAAATACCCAGCAGTGCAATTGCAGGGTCATAGGGAAGCTCTATTTTTAACTTCTTAAGGAATCTCCACACTGTTTTCCAAAGTGGCTACAGCAACTTGCATTCCCACCAACAGTGTAAGAGGGTTCCCCTTTCTCCACATCCCCTCCAACACGTTATTTACTGTCTTGATTTTTGCCATTCTAACTGGTGTAAGGTGATATCTCAATGTGGTTTTGAGTTGAATCTCCATGACGGCTAATGATGATGAACATTTTTCGCGTGTCTGATAGTCACTTGTATATGTTCTTTTTGAAATGTCTGTTCATGTCTTCTACCCATTTTTTGACGTGATTATATGTTTTGTGTGTGTTGAGTTTGAGGAGTTCTTTATAGATCTTTGATATCAGCCTTTTGTCTGTAGTGTCATTTATGAATATCTTCTTCCATTCCGTGGGTTGCCTCTTTGTTTTTTGGACTATTTCCTTTGCTGTGCAGAAGATTTGATCTTGATGAAGTCCCAAAAGTTCATTTTTGCTTTTGTTTCCTTTGTCATTGGAGACATGTCTTGAAAGAAGTTACTGTGGCTGATGTCAAAGAGGTTACCGCCTATGTTCTCCTCTAGGATTTTGATAGATTCCTGCCTCACATTGAGGTCTTTTATCCATTTTGAGTTTATCTTTGTGCATGGTATAAGAGAAAGAAATAGATAAGTCAAAATAAACAGATAATCACATCCAAAAATGGGCAGAAGACATGAACAGACACTTCTCCAAAGAAGGCATACAAATGGCTAACAAACCCATGAAAAAATGTTCACCATCATTAGCCATTAGGGAGATTCAAATCAAAACCACATTGAGATAGCACCTTACACCAGTTAGAATGACCAAAATTAAGACAGTAAACAAGTGTTGGAGAGGATGTGGAGAAGGGGGAACCCTCATATACTGTTTGTGGGAATGCAAGTTGGTGCAGCCACTTTGGAAAACAGTGTGGAGATTTCTTAAGAAATTAAAAATAGAACTACCTTATGACCTGAAATTGCACTGCTAGGTATTTACCCCAGATGTAGTGAAAAGAAGGGCCATCTCTACCCCCACTGTTCATAGAAGCAATGGCCACAGTTGCCAAACTATGGAAAGAGATGCCCTTCAACAAACGAATGGATAAAGAAGATATGGTCCATATATACAATGGAATATTATGCCTCCATCAGAAAGGATGAATACCCAACTTTTGTATCAACATGGATGGGACTGGAGATTATGCTGAGTGAAATAAGTCAAGCAGAGAGAGTCAATTATCATATGGTTTCACTTACTTGTTGAGCATAAGGAATAACATGGAGGACATTGGGAGGAGAGAAGTGAGTTGGGGGAAATCAGAGGGGAAGAAGAACCATGAGAGACTGTGGACCACAAACCATGAGAAACAAACTGAGGGTTTTGGAGGGGGGCGGTTAGGTGAGCCCATAGTGGGTATTAAGGAGGGCACATATTGCATGCATTACTGGACGTGGTGCGTAAACAATGAATCTTGAAACAGTGAAAAAATAAAATAAAATAAAATATAAAAAGATACTGTAGACTTTTTAAATAGTTTTACTCTTTTTTAAGTTTTTATTCAAATTTCAGTTAGTTAACAAGTAGTGTAATATTAGTTTCAGGTGTACAACATAGTGATTCAACACTTCCATACAACACTCAGTGTTCTTCACAATGCACTCCCTAATCCCCATCACCTATTTAACCCATTCCCACAACCCATCTCTCCTCTGATAACTATCAGTTTATCAACAGTTAAGAGTCTGTTCCTTGTTTTCTCTCTCTCTTTCTTTCTCTATCTTTTCCTTTGCTCATTTGTCTAACCCTAAGAAACAAGACAAATGAGCAAAGGAAAAAAATTCCACATATGAGTGAAATCATATGGTATTTGTCTTTTTCTGACTAACTTATTTCCCTTGGCATTATACTCTCTAGCTCTATCCATGTCATTGCAAATAGCAAGATTTCATTCTTCTTATGGCTGAATAATATTCCACTGTACATATGAACCACATCTTCTTTATCCATTCATCTATTGCTGGACACATGGGCTGCTTCCATAATTTGGCTATTGTAAATAATGCTGCTATAAACATAGAGGTGCATGTATCCCTTTGAATTAGTGGTGTGTGTGTTTTTTTTTTTAATTTGGAGGGTAAATACCAAATAGTGCAACTACTGGATCATAGGGTAGCTCTATTTTTAACTTTCTGAGGAATTTACATACTGTTTTTCCTGTTTTGCTTCTTATACTCTAGTTTTCTTTATTTCCATTTACATTTTAATGTTTTTTCATACCTCCACTTTTATTTTTTTTTATTTCTTTTCAGCGTAACAGTATTCATTGTTTTTGCACCACACCCAGTGCTCCATGCAATACATGCCCTCCCTAATACCCACCACCTGGTTCCCCCAACCTCTCACCCCCCGCCCCTTCAAAACCCTCAGATTGTTTTTCAGAGTCCATAGTCTCTCATGGTTCACCTCCCCTTCCAATTTCCCTCAACTCCCTTCTCCTCTCCATCTCCCCTTGTCCTCCATGCTATTTGTTATGCTCCACAAATAAGTGAAACCATATGATAATCCATTTTTAATCTGCCTGTGTCTTTAGGTCTGAAGTGAATCTCTTGTAGAAAACATATGGGTCTTGCTTTTTTATATGTTCAGTAATTCTTTGTCTTTGGATTAAAGTATTTAAAACATTTACCTTTAGCGTTATTAATGATAAATAGATACTTATTGCCAGTTATTAATTGTTTTATCATTGTTTTTATAGTTCTTCTCTGTTCCTTCATCCATCTCTTGCATTCTTCCTTTGTGGTTAAATGTTTTTCTCTAGTGTTATTCTTCTATTTTTTTTTCTTTTTAATATCTACTTTAGATTTTTGGTTTTTTTCTATTAGTTTTATATATAATATCATGTGTATAGTAGCTTATATTAAGTTGATGATCACTTAAGTTTGAACCCATCTTAAAATAACTAAATTTCTATTCCCCCTCCCCACATTTTAAATATATTATGTCATTTTTTACATTATTTTATCTTATAAATTCTTGACTTCATATTTGTGGATAAGATGATATGGGTTTTTGTTTGTTTTGTTTTGTTTTGTTTTGTTTAAATTCAAGTTAGTTAACATATAGTGTATTATTAGTTTCAGGGGGAGAATTCAGTGATTCATCAGTTGCATATAACACTCAATGCTCATTACATCAAGTGTCCTCCTTAATGCCCAACACCCAATTACCGCATCACCCAATCACTTCCCCTCCAGCAACTCTCAATTCATTCCATAGAGTTAAGACTCACATCTGTCATTTCCTGGCTTGTTAATTTTATCCATTCTGAGCAGTGTGAGGTGGTATCTTATTGTGGTTTTGATTTATATTTCCCTGATGCCGTGTGATGTTCAGCATTTTTTCATATGCCTGTTGGACATTTGTATATCTTCTTTGGAGAAATGTCTGCTCATATCTTCTGCCCATTTAATGGCTGGATTATTTGTTTTTTGGCTGTTGAGTTTTATAAGTTCTTTATAGTTTTTGGATACTAAGCCTTTATCTGATATGTCATTTGCAAATATCTCCTCCAATTACATAGGTTGCTTTTTAGTTTTGTTGATTCTTTACTTTGCTGTGTAAAAGCTTTTTATCCTGATGAAGTCCCAAAAGTTTATTTTTGCTCATGTTTCCTTTGCCTTTGGAGACATGACTAGGAAGAAGTTCCTGGGGCCAGGGTGAAAGAGGTTGCTACTTGTGTTCTCCTCCATGATTTGATGGATTCCTGTGTCACACTTAGGTCTTTCATCCATTTTGAATTATTAAAAAGTATTTATTTATTCATTTAATTTGTTTATTTATTTTACACAAAAAGAGAGAGAGAGCACAGGCAGGGGGAGTAGGAGAGAGAGAAACAGACTCCCCACCAAGCCAGGAGCTTGAGCAGGGCTCAATCCCAGGAATCTGGGATTACAACCTGAGCCAAAGGCAGATGCTCAACTGACTGAGCCACCCAGATGCTCCTGAATTTATTTTTGTGTATGGTGTAAGAAAATTGTCCAGTTTCATTCTCTTACATGGTACTTGTCTGATTTCTCCAACACCATCTGTTGAAAGATTATCTTTTTTCCATTGGATATTCTTTCCTGTTTTGTCAAAGGTTAGTTGACCATAGTGTTGAGAGTCCATTTATGGGTTCTCTATTCTGTTCCACTGATCTATATGTCTGTTTATGTGTCAGTACCATCCTGTCTTGATGATTAGTTTTTTAATATAGCTTGAAGTCTGGAAATGTGATGTTTCCAGCTTTGCATTTCTTTTTCACCATTATTTGGAATATTTGGGGTCTTTTGTAGTTCCATACAAATTTTAGAATTGTTTGTTCCAAGCATGCTATGACTTTTAAGTACAGAAGAAAGAATTGAAATTTAAGTCTCACTACAAGGTTGATCTCTTCAAATATGATTTGAGGAGAAGTTAAGATGACAGAAGAGTAGGGGGAACATAAATTTCCCTCATCCCTTGGACACAGCTAGATAATTATCAAAACAATCTGAGCACCCAATAAATCAACCTGAAGGCTGAAAGAACAAAAATGCAAGTCTACAAGTAGAAAGGCAAACACCTTCTGGAAGGTAGGAGGTGCAGAGAATGGATTTGGGGGAGATAAGACCTTCGAGGGCTGAGGATAGGAGGGAGCCCTGCTTACCAAGACTCCACATGGTATTATAAGCAACGGAGCATAAAATCTGAAGTTTTGTAAGTCAGCCACCACCAGTCATGACTGGCTTAAAGGCACTTTAATGGGGAAGGAGGGCAGGGACTGGGAAATGGACAGCATGGTCTGAAAATGCCCTGTGTCACAAGAAGAATGGGTGGTGCCAACATGCTACACCGTTTCTAGGCATAGGAGGAGGGAATCCAGCTGAGGGTAGTGATACCAGATCCCAGTTCTCTTCTTCTTGGCACAAGCTCTAAATTGCTGTGCAGTAACATGACCACTTTCTTGGGATGGGCCAGAAGATGGCTAAAGAGCTATGAGACCCTGATCCAGAGGACTAGCTTGGGTCTTCACCCTAGAAGTCCCTAAAATCTTAATTTTGAAACCCAGCCACACACCTGAGATAAACAACACAGACACAGGCAGGGTGAAGGCATGGATCTGAAGAAAGGCAGGTTCAAGAGGGGGTGATTGTTTGCACTTCTGTGAAGGCTTCCTGAAGAGTGGTGGATGTAAACTCTCAGCTCCAGGGCTAGAGAGCATGGTTCTACAATTTTCACCCACCCATCAGTGCTAAAATTCTTAAGGGAGCAAACCTCAATCTAACAGAAGCTGGAGCAGCATACACCAAGCCCACCCTCTGCACCTTGCAAGTATATCTCCACTTAGGCAAGCCCACCTGAGAATCAGCACGAGGCCCCTCCCCCATAAGACAAGCAGAAACAACTCATACACAAGTGTACTGATCATAGAGGACTACAAAGCCTCATCTCTAGAGGAAATAGAATCTACTTTCCTTCTTATTTCTCTTTTAATTATTTTTTATTCCCTTTTTAATTGTTTATTATTTTTAACAATATATAAAATATATAAACACATTTATATATTTTATAATATATATTTTATATATAATATATATTATATATTTTATATATTTTAAAAATATATTTATATATAAAAGAAAGATTATATATATATATAATCTTTTATTTTCTTGGGGTTTTTTTTGAGATCTAGCTTCTTCTTCTCTTTGGGGGGGAATCTAGCTTTTTTTTTTTTAAGGGTTTCAAACATTGTCTGACTTTATTTTCTTTCTTTTTTTAATTTTTTAAATTTATTTTCAACTTAACAGTATTCATTGTTTTTGCACCACACCCAGTGCTCCATGCAATCTGTGCCCTCTCCGATACCCACTACCTGGTTCCCCCAACCTCCCACCCCCCGCCCTTTCAAAACCCTCAGATTGTTTTTCAGAGTCCATAGTCTCTCATGGTTCAGCTCCCCTTCCAATTTCCCTCAACTCCCTTCTCCTCTCTAACTCCCCTTGTCCTCCATGCTATTTGTTATGCTCCACAAATACGTGAAACCATATGATAATTGACTCTCTCTGCTTGACTTATTTCACTCAGCAGAATCTAGCTTTTTTTAACAAACAGACCAAAACACAACCAGGATCTAGTTTGTTTTTTTTTTTTTTTTTTTTTTTTTTTGAAAAATGGAAAATATGATAAGGCAGAGGAATTCATACCAAAAGAAAGAACAGGAAGTAGAACAAGTGGCCAGGGATTTAATCAATACAGATATAAAAAAGATGTCTGGATGAGAATTTAAAAACAACAATTATAAGGATTTTAGTTGGCCTTGAAAAAAAATCAGAAGAAACTAAAGAATCTCTTAATGTAGAGATTTAAATTAATGTAATGTACATTAAATTTAATGTAAGTGAATTAAAATCTATTAAGACCAAAATTAAAATACTAAAACGGAGATGCAAACCCAAATGCAGGTCATAAAACTGAGGATAGATGAGTAGAGGAATAATTCAGCTATATAGAAGATAAAATTATAAAATAATAAAGCTGAAAACAAGAGGGAAAGAAAGGTAATGGATCATGAAGGTAGGCTTAGGGAAATCAGAGACTTATTAAACTGTATTAACATTTGTTTCATAGGAGTCCCAGAAAATGAAGAGAGAGAAAAGAGGGCAGATGGTTTATTTGAACAAATTATAGATAAAAACTTCCCTAATATGGGGAAGAATGCAGACATCAAAATCCAAGAAGCACAGAGAACTCCCATTAATTCAACATCACCAATGCATATCATAGTCAAATTCACAAAATACACAGACAAGGAAAGATTCTTGAAAGCAGCAAGGGGGGGGAAAGGCCTTACTCTACAAGAGAAGGAAGATCAGGTTTACTGCAGATTTGTTCACAGAAACTTGGCAGGCCAGAAGAAAGGATATACTCAACATACTGAATGGGAAAAATAGAGAACAAGGAATTCTTTATCCAGCAGTACTGTCATTCAGAATGAGGGAGAGATGAAGAGTTTTTCAGACAAACAAAAACTAAAGGAGTTCATGACCACTAAACCAGGCCTGCAAGAAATTTTAAGGGAGACTCCTTGAGTGGAGAAAAAAGA
The DNA here is from genome assembly GCF_002288905.1 of Enhydra lutris kenyoni. Lineage (NCBI taxonomy): Eukaryota > Metazoa > Chordata > Mammalia > Carnivora > Mustelidae > Enhydra > Enhydra lutris. The sequence goes on from NW_019154097.1 coordinate 40,463,463, forward strand.
CCAAAAGCAACAGACTAGAAAAGACCACAGAACATGATGAAAAACACAAACTTTACAAGTAGCACCATGACAATAAATTCAAATCTTTCAATAATCACTCAGAATGTAAATGTGAACAAAATGTGCCAATCAAAAGACATAGGATGTCAGAATGGATTTTTTAAAAACAAGATCCATATATACGTTGCCTACAAGAGATTCATTTTAGACCTAAAGATACCTGCATATCGAAAAATGTGGGGATGGAGGCCAGCCATATTTGTATATGACAAATTAGATTTTCAAACAGAGACTATAAGAAGAGATGAATGAGGGCTTTATATCATAATTAAGGGGTCTATCCATCAAGATGATTTTGCAATAGTGAATATTTATGCCCCCAACTTGGGAGCACCCAAATGTATACATCAGTTAATAACAGATGTAAAGAGACTCATTGATAATAACACAATAACAGTAGAGGACTTTAAAACTCCACTTACAGTAATGGACAAATTATCTAGGCAGATGATCAACAAGGGAACAGGAACTTTGAGTGACACACTGGACCAGATGGACTTAACAGATATATTCAGAACACTTCATCCTAAAGCAGCAGAATACATATTCTTCTTGAGTTCACATGGAATTTTCTACAGAATACATCATATACTAGGTCACAAATCAGCCCTCAACAAGTACAAAAAGATTGAGATCATATCATGCATATTTCAAGACCAAAATAATATAAAACTGGAAGTCAACCACAAGAAAAAATGTGAAAAAATCTCAAATACATGGAGGTTAAAAAACATCCTACCAAAGAATAAATGGGTTGGGCACCTGGGTGGTTCAGTGGGTTATGTGTCTGACTTCAGCTCAGGTCATGATCTCAGGGTCCTGGGATCAAGCCACACATTGAGCTCCCCATCAGCAGAGAGTCTGTGTGACCCTGTTCCCCTGCCCCAGCCCTCACTTGTGCTCTCTCCCACTGTCTCTCTCTCTCTCTCTCTCTCTCCCTCTCAAGTAAAGAAATGAAATATTTTTAAATGAATGGTTTAACCAAAAATTAAAGAAGAATTTTTTAAAAACATGGAAACAAATGACAATGAAACCACAAGAGCTGCAGATCTTTAGGATGCAGCAAAGGGAGTCCTAAGAGGGATGTTCATTGCAGTGCAGACCTAACTGGAAAAGCAAAAGTCTCAAACACAAACGTAAACTTAAACCTAAAGGAGCTAGAAATGGAACAGGAAATAAAGTCTAAAACCAGCAGAAGAAGGAAAATAAGATTACAGCAGAAATACATGATATAGAAACACACAAACAAAAGAGTAGAATGGAATTTAAAACCTAAGAGCTGGTTTTTCAAAATAATTAACAAAATTGATAAATACCTAGTCAGATATTCAAAAAGAAAGGTAAAGGACGCAAATAGATAAAATCACGAATGAAAGAGGAGACATCACAACCAACACCACAGAAATACAAATAATTATAAAAGAATGCTATGAAAAATTATCTGCCAACAAATTAGGCAATCTGGAAGACATGGATAAATCCCTAGAAACATAGAAACTACCAAAACTAAAGCAAAAAGAAACAGAAAATCTGAACACACCCATAACCAGGAAAGAAACTGAAGCAGTAATCAAAAATTTCTCAACAAACACAAGTACAGTGCTAAATGGTTTCCCAAGGAAATGCTACCAAGCATTTAAAGAATTAATATATATTATTCTGAAACTGCTTTACAAAACTAGAAATGTCAGGAAAACTTACAAACTCATTCTACAAGGCCAGCATTACCTTGATCCCCAAACAAAGACCCCACTAAAAGAGAGGTTTACAGATGAATATCTCTGATAAACATGGATGCGAAAATTCTCATCAAGATACTAGCTAATAGGATCCAACAGTACAATAAAAGGATTATTCACCATGACCGCATGGGATTTATTCCTGGGCTGCAGGGGTGGTTCAACATCCACAGATCAATCAATGTGATACACCACATTAATAAAAGAAAGGATAAGAACCATATGATCTTCTCAAAAGATGCATAAAAAGCATTTGGCAAAATACAGCATCCTTTCCTGATAAAAACACTCCATAAAGTAAGTACACAGGGAACATACTTTGACATCATAATGGCCATATGTGAAAGACCCACAGCTAATATCATCTTCAATTGGGAAAAAATGATAGCCTTTCCCCCCTATAGTTAGGACCAAGACAAGAATGTCCACTCTACCAATTACCATTTAACTCAATACTGGAAGTCTTAGCCTCAGCCATCAGACAACAAAAAGTGAAAGGCATCTAAATTGGCAAGAAAGAAGTCAAATTTTTACAATTTGCAGATGATGTGATAGCCTATCTGGAAAAAAAAAATTCCACCAAAATATTGCTGAATCACACAGGAATTCAGCAAAATCGCAGGATAGGAAATCAAAGTGCAGAAATCAGTTCCTTTTTTTTATTTAAATTCAATTCACATAAACAATAGCACAGAGAACCATAGGGTAAGGGAGGGAAATCTGAAGGGGGAGAAATCAGAGAGGGAGATGAACCACGAGAGATTATGGACCCTGGAAAACAAACCAAGGATTTCAGAGATATGGGTGGAGGGGGTTACAGGGTGATGAGTATTAAGGAGGGCACAGGTTATGATGAGCACTGGGTGTTATACATAACTGATTAATCTGTTGAACACTACATCAGAAACTGATGTGTACTATACAGTGGCTAACTGAACATAATAAAAAAAATCAATTAATTCAACTAATAAATTATTGAATACTACATCTGAAACTAATGATGTACTCTATGTTAGCTAATTGAATTTAAATTTTAAAAATAAATTCAATTAACAAATATTTTATTGGTTTCAAAGTAGAGTTCAGTGATTCATCAGTTGTGTATAACACCCGGTCCTCATTACATCAGGTGCCTTTCTTAATGCCCATCACCCAGTTACTCCATCCCCTCCCACTTTCTCCCCTCCAGCAACCTTCAGTTTCTTATCTTTGATTAAGTCTCTTAGGGTTTGTCTCCCTCTCTGATTTCATCTGGTTTTATTTTTTCTTCTATTCCCCTATGATCTTCTGTTTTGTTTCTTAAATTCCACATATCAGTGAGATCATATGATAATTGTCTTTCTCTGACTGACTTATTTTGCTTAGCATAATACCAGCATCCCTGTCCTATTTCTGACCTTAAAGGAAAAACCCTCAGTTTTTCCCTGTTGAGGATATTTGCTGGGGTTTTTTTGTATATGGCTTTTATGATATTGAAGTATGTTCCCTCTATCCTTACACTGTGGAGAGTTTTAATAAAGAAAGAATGGTTATTTTGCCAAATTCTTTTTATACATAAATTGAGAGGACTGGTTCTTGTCCTTTCTTTTATTACTATAGTGTATCACATTGATTATTTTGTGGATGTTGAACCACCCCTGCAGCTCAGGAATAAATCACACTTGGTCATGATGAATAATCCTTTTAATGTACTGTTGGATCCTATTAGCTAGTATCTTGATGAGAATTTTTGCACCCATGTTCATCAAGGATATTGGTCTGTAATTCTCCTTTTTATTGGGGTCTTTGTCTGGTTTTGGAGTCAAGATAATGCTGGCCTCATAGAATGAGTTTGTAAGTTTTCCTGACATTTCTATTTTGTGAAGCAGTTTCAGAGGAATAGTATTAATTCTTCTGTAAATTTTTGGTAGAATTTGCCTGGGAAGACATTTGACCCTGGATTCTTGTTTTTTGGGAAATTTTTCATTGTTTCTTACATTTCTTTGCTGGTTTTGGGTGTGTTCAGGTTTTCTATTTCTTCCTAGTTCAGTTTTGGTAGTTTATAAATTTCTAGGAATTTATCCATATCTTCAAGATTGCCTAATTTATCAGCATATAGTTGCTCATAATGCTTTTATAATTACTTACATTTTTGGGGTGTTGGTTGTGATTTCTCCTCTTTCATTCATGATTTTATTTGTTTGGGTCCCCTCTCTTCTTTTTTTGAAAAGTCTGGCCAGTAGTTTATTGATCTTATTAATTCTTTCAAAGAATGAACCCTTACCTTCGTTGATCTGTTCTACTCTTCATTTGGTTTCTGTTTCACTAATTTCTGTTCTACTGTTTATTAATTCTCTTCTGCTGATTTAGGCTTTATCTGCCATTCTTTCTCCAGCCTCTTAGTTGTAAGGTTAGGTTGTGTATTTGAGACCTTGCTTATTTCTTGAGAAAGGCTTGTATTGCTATTTTATTCTCTCTTAGGACAGCCTTTACTGCCACCCAAAGGTTCTTTTTGTTGTTGTTGTTGTTGTTGTTGTTGTTGTTGTTGTTGTTGTTTGATTGGTTTTTTTGTTTGTTTGTTTTTTGCAGCTGGACCCTTGGCACCAGAAGATAACACCCCCTGGGGCTCGCCCCCCCCCCCAACATGCCTCACCAAGACAGTGAAAAAACATTAAGAGTAGTGGTATTTCACTGGTGGTGCACAAGGCCAATGGAACACACCCTGACCTCTCACAGGGACAAAGGGACACTGGGGCATCCCATTTATCTTCCAAAGATTTTGACATTGGAATGTTTCATGGCATCATTTATTTCCCTAATTCTGTTTTTGTAGCTTCTATGCTGTTCGTTCCAGGCTTCCTCCTGATCCTTTCTCTCTATCTGTTTGTCCTCCAGATCACTAATTCTATCTTCTGTCTCAGTTACCCTAGCTTTTAGAGAATTTAGATTAGATTGGAACTCATTGAGAACATTGTGAACATCATCCCTAGTGGCTTTCACTTCTTCCCTAATCAATTCCATTTTGTAATCAAAGGCTTTCTCCAACCTAGCTATTGCCTGGATAATTGTTAGGCTGAATTCCCTTTCCAACATACTGTCTATGTCCATATCCAATAGCTCTGATGCAGAAGGCCCAGTCTCTGAATTATTCTTCTGTTGGGCATTCCTCCTCCTAGTCATTTTGGTGAGAGATGGTTGAACGAATGTGCAGCTGAATGTATCGACCATGGTGCAGGCAAGGTGCACCCGGGAATGCTTCTGAGCAATCAAGAGTCCCCACCAAAAGGAAAGAAAAAAGAAAGAGAGAGAGAGAGAGGGAGAGACAAGATGGCAGGGAAGTAGGAGGCGCCATTTCAACCTGTACCCTAAAGTGAGCTGATTACCTACCAAAGAACTCCGATCACCCACAAAATCAGCCTGAGATCAGAATTATACGTGTCTGGATCTCTACAGGGGCAGAAGATGCCAGTGGACAGGTAAAGTGGAGTGGGAACGTCGGACTGATATCGGAAGATAAACAAAACGGGGAGGGAGCCCCCAGAGGTAACGGACTGGAAAGTAATACCCCAATATGAGAGTGCCCTGTGTCTGGGGACCAGCATTAATTTGGAGTCTGGTTGAAAGCACTCAAAAAGAGCAAAGGATCATGGGGGGAAATTGTGGGAATCGGGGCGGCTAGGGACAGGGGCTTAAGTCCCCGGATCCAGGACAGCCTCCCCTGGCACTAAGCCAGAGAGAGTGCAGCGGAGAAACCAGGTCTTGGGCCCTGAGCCGCCAGCTCACCTGAGAACGCTTGGGGTCCGTCTCCTGTGAGGGGCTGGGAGCCTCACCAGATGGCAGAATGCCACGCTGTCCTAACAGAGCCTGAGATGCGAGCGCCCCACACCCTCCCCTGAGAGAGGTGCATGCAAGCCTGGCACTCTTAGATCCAGAAAGACCAGGCACTCCCAGCCCGGGCCAGCAGGAAAATCTCAGTGTGGGATTGCTGCTTGGAACCTCTCTGGCGGTCTGGAGCTGCCCAGACAGCCACTGCTGCCCTGGTTTTGGGTACAAGCAGAAGATCCTGAATCCCCAGGGACCGCGACTCAGAACCTGCTCTGCCAGCAGCCAAGGGGGAATTTATATGGGCTCTGCAGCACCCACAGGGGAGCAGACTGGGGCTTCTCTCTGAGAGGGAGGTCAGGGTGCAGTTTGCTTTCCTCTAAACCTACAAAAAACATCAAAAGCTGTCACAGCAAGAGAAAAGAAGTGAACAAACATAAAAACCTCCAGAGAACAAAAGCCTGAAAAAACCGGTTTCCTCAGAGCCCACCCCCTTGAGGGGGGCGAGAGGACTTAACTCAGAGAACATCATTGACTGAAAACCCACGTGGCAGGCCCCTCCCCCAGAAAACCAACCAGGAAAGAAAAAAAAAAAAAAGACTACAAGAGAACAACCACCACTACTTCATAGATACAACTTTTATTTTTATCTCGTTCCCACTATTCTGGTTCATTTTTTTTATATAGATAATTTTTAACCTACTTACCATCACAGTGAGATGTCCAGTACATCAAATTCCATAATAACCTTCTAACCTGGACTTTTTGATACATACACCTGTGCTTTTCTTTTGCTTTTCTATTTTTTTAATTTTTTTTTAAATTTTAGTTTAATTTAGTCTAGTTTATTCCTTTTTTATTTTTATTTTCTAATATTCATATAGAGTTAAACTTCAAGGTAATCCCCTTTCCCCAATCAATGCTACCCCTATAGGTAAACCAATTTTTAATCCCCCTTTATCCTAGGAAAGTTGAGTCCTTTAACAAAGATATCAAATACATCCAGGAAGAATCAAAATAACCTTTCTCTCCCACACTGAGAATTTATAACCACTCTCCCATCTTTTTATTCCACCAGTGTTTCTGTGTATTTGTGTTTGTCCTTATAGTATATAAATCTTATACTTGGGGTTCTTTTTGATGAGGTTCTTCCTTATTTTGCTTATATATAAATATATTTTTTTCTCTTGTCATATACTTTTATCAGTCTTTTTGTTTGTCTGTTTTTGTTTGTATACTTCATAAATCTTACCTTGGGGCCCATTTGGGCTGAACCTTCTCTTTTATCTTCCATTTTTTTCCTGTCTCTCTCTCTTTTTTTTTTTCTTTTTCTTTTCTTTTTTCTCTCGTTTGGGTGGGGATTCCTGATTGCTCAGAAGCGTTCCAGGGTGCACCTTGACTGCACCACAGCCGATACATCCAGCTACATCCGTTCAGTCATCTCTCACCAAAATGACTAGGAGGAGGAATGCCCAACAGAAGGAAAATACAGAGGATGGGCCTTCTGCAACAGAGCTAATGGCTATCAACATAGACAATATGTCGGAAAGAGAATTCAGGCTAACAATTATCCAGGCAATAGCTAGGTTGGAGAAAGCCATGGATGACCAAATGGAATTGATTAGGGCATAACTGAAAGCCACCAGGGATGATGTTCACAATGTTAGGGCAGAATTGAAAGCCACCGGGGATGAGGTTCACAATGCTCTCAATAAGTTCCAATCTAATCTAAATTCTCTAAAAGCTAGGGTAACTGAGATAGAAGATAGAATTAGTGATCTGGAGGAGAAACAGATAGAAAGGATCAGGAGGAAGCCTGGAACAAACAGCTTAGAAGCCACAAAAACAGAATCAGGGAAATAAATGATGCCATGAAACGTTCCAACATCAGAATTATTGGAATCCCTGAAGGGGAGGAGAAAGAAAGAAGTCTAGAAGATATAGTGGAATAAGTTCTTCATGAAAATTTTCCCAATCTCAAGAATGAACCAGGATTCATGTACTAGAGGCAGAACGGTCACCCCCCCCAAGATTATAGATTCCAAAAAAACATCAAGGCACCTGATAGTAAAATTGAGAAATCATAATTGTAGATACAATCTCTTGAAAGCTGCTAGGACAAAGAGCCTCCTTATATACAGAGGAAAGCCCATCAGAATAATGTTAGACCTGTCCACAGAGACCTGGCAAGACAGAAAGGGCTGGCAAGATATATTCATGGCACTAAATGAGAAGAACATGCAGCCAAGAGTACTTTATCCAGCAAGACTGACATTCAAAATAGATGGAGAGATAGAGTTTCCAAGACCGGCAAGGCTTAAAAGACTATGCAACCACCAAACCGACACTGCAGGAAATATTAAGGGGGGGTTCTATAAAAGAGGAAAAATCCTAACAATAGCATTGAACAGAAATATAGAGACAATCTACAGAAAGAAAGACTTCAAAGGTAACACGATGTCAACAAAAACGTATCTATCAATAATCACTCTCAATGTGAATGGCCTAAATGCACCCATAAAATGACACAGGGTTGCAGATTGGATAAAACAACAGGACACATCCATATGTTGTCTACAAGAGACCCATTTTGAACCTAAAGATACACCCAGACTTAAAGTGAAGGGATGGAGAAGCATCTTTCATGCCAATGGGCCTCAAAAGAAGGCTGGGGTACCAATTCTCGTATCATATAAATTAAATTTTAAACTAAAGACTGTAGTCAGAGATACAGAAGGACACTACATCATTCTTAAAGGGACTATCCACCAAGATGATCTAACAATTGTAAATATCTATGCTCCCAATATGGGAGCAGCCAATTACATAAGAAAACTATTAATCAAGATAAAGAGTCATATTGATATGAATACATTAATAGTAGATCTTAACACGCCTCTTTCAGAAATAGATCATTGAAGCAGAAAATCAATAAAGAAACAAGAGCATTGAATGACACATTGGACCAGATGGACCTCATAGATATATACAGAACATTCCACCCTAAAACAACAGAATACTCATTCTTCTCAAGTGCACATGGAACCTTCTCAAGAATAGACCACATACTGGGTCACAAATCAGGACTCAACCAATACCAAAAGACTGAGATTATTGCCTGCATATTCTTAGATCACAATGCTTTGAAATTGGAGCTCAATCACAAGGAAAAGTTCGGAAGGAACTCAAACACCTGGAAGCTAAAGACCACCTTGCTTAAGAATGCTTGGATCAACCAGGAGATCAAAGAAGAACTGAAACAATGCATGGAAACCAATGAGAATGAAGACACTTCGTCCAATACCTATGGGATACAGCAAAGCCTGTCCTAAGGGGGAAATACATAGCCATCCAAGCCTCCCTCAAAAAAATTGAAAAATCCAGAATACACCAGCTGTCTCTACACCTTAAAGAACTGGAGAATCAATAACAAATCAAACCAACTCCACACGTAAGAAGGGAAATAATAAAGATTAGAGCTGAGATCAATGAGGTAGAAACCAGAGATAGAGTCGAACGTATCAATGAAACTAGAAGCTGGTTTTTTGAAAGAATCAATAAGATCAATAAACCATTGGCCACACTAATCCAAAAGAAAAGAGAGAAAGCCCAAATTAATAAAATTATGAATGAAAAGGGAGAGATCACAATTAACACCAAGGAAGTAGAAACAATCATCAGAAGTTATTATCAACCGTTATATGCCATAAGCTAAGCAACCTAGATGAAATGGATGCATTCCTGGAAAACTGTAAACTCCCAAAATTGAACCAGGAAGAAATTGACAACTTAAATAGACCGATATCTAGTAACGAGATTAAAGCAGTGATCAAAAACCTCCCAAAAAACAAGAGCCCAGGACCTGACGGATTCCCTGGGGAATTCTACCAAACTTTCAAAGAAAAAATAACACCTATTCTCCTGGAGCCGTTTCAAAAAATTGAAGCAAAAGGAAAACTTCCAGACTCTTTCTATGAAGCCAGCATTACCCTGATCCCCAAACCAGGCAAAGACCCTACCAAAAAGGAGAATTTCAGACCAATATCACTGATGAATATGGATGCTAAGATTCTCACCAAGATCCTAGCAAACAGGATCCAACAGCACATTAAAAAGATTATCCACCATGACCAGGTGGGGTTCATTCCTGGGTTACAAGGATGGTTCAACATTCGCAAATCAATCAATGTGATAGAACAAATTAATAAGAAAAGAGAGAAGAACCACATGGTCCTCTCAATTGATGCAGAAAAAGCATTTGACAGAATCCAGCATCCGTTCCTTATTAAAACGCTTCAAAGTATAGGGATAGAGGGAACATTCCTGAACTTCATCAAATCTATCTATGAAAGACCCACAGCAAATATCATCCACAATGGGAAAAAGCTTGCAGCCTTCCCGTTGAGATCAGGAACACGACAAGGATGCCCACTCTCACCACTCTTGTTCAACATAGTATTAGGAGTCCTAGCAACAGCAATCAGACAACAAAGTGAAATAAAAGGTATCCAAATTGGCAATGAAGAAGTCAAACTCTCTCTCTTTGCAGATGACATGACTCCTTATATGGAAAACCCAAAAGACTCCACCCCCAAACTACTAGAACTCATACAGCAATTCAGTAATGTGGCAGGATACAAAGTCAATGTACAGAAATCAGTGGCTTTCTTTTTTTTAAGATTTTATTTATTTATTTATTTGACAGAGATCACAAGTAGGCAGAGAGGCAGTTAAAGAGAGGAGGAAGCAGGCTCCCTGCTGAGAAGAGAGCCTGATGTGGGGCCCGATCCCAGGACCCTGGGATCATGACCTGAGCCAAAGGCAGAGGCTTCAACCCACTGAGCCACCCAGGCGCCCCAATCAGTGGCTTTCTTATACACTAACAATGAAAATACAGAAAGGGAAATTAGAGAATCGATTCCATTTACTATAGCACCAAGAACCATAAGATATCTGGGAATAAACCAAACCAAAGAGGTAAAGGATCTGTACTCGAGGAACTACAGAACACTCATGAAAAAAACTGAAGAAGACACAAAAAGATGGAAGACCATTCCATGCTCTTGGATCGGAAGAATAAACATTGTTAAAATGTCTATATTGCCTAGAGCAATCTATACTTGTAATGCCATTCCGATCAAAATTCCACCGGTATTTTTCAAAGAGCTGGAGCAAATAATCCTAAAATTAGTATGGAATCAGAAGAGACCCCGAATCGCTAAGGAAATGTTGAAAAACAAAAATAAAACCGGTGTCATGACGTTACCTGATTTCAAGCTTTACTACAAAGCTGGGATCACCAAGACAGCATGGTACTGGCATAAAAACAGACACATAGACCAGTGGAACAGAGTAGAGAGCCCAGATATGGACCCTCAACTCTATGGTCAAATAATCTTCAACAAAGCAGGAAAAAATATACAATGGAAAAAAGACAGTCTCTTCAATAAAGGGTGCTGGGAATACTGGACAGCTATATGTAGAAGAATGAAACTCGACCATTCTCTTACACCGTACACAAAGATAAACTCGAGATGGATAAAAGACCTCAACGTGAGGCAGGAATCCATCAGAATCCTAGAGGAGAACATAGGCAGTAACCTCTTCGATATCAGCCACAGCAACTTCTTTCAAGATATGTCTCCAAAGGCAAAGGAAACAAAAGAGAAAATGAACTTTTGGGACCTCATCAAGATCAAAAGCTTCTGCACAGCAAAGGAAACAGTCAAGAAAACAAAGAGGCAACCCACGGAATGCGAGAAGATATTTGCAAATGACAGTACAGACAAAAGGTTGATATTCAGGATCTACAAAGAACTCCTCAAACTCAACACACACAAAACAGACAATCATATAAAAAAATGGGCAGAAGACATGAACAGACACTTCTCCAATGAAGACATACAAATGGCTATCAGACACATGAAAAAATGTTAATCATCACTAGCCATCAGGGAGACTCAAATTAAAACCACATTGAGATACCACCTTACACCAGTTAGAATGGCCAAAATTAGCAAGACAGGAAACAACGTGCGTTGGAGAGGATGTGGAGAAAGGGGAACCCTCTTACACTGTTGGTGGGAATGCAAGTTCATGCAGCCACTTTGGAGAACAGTGTGGAGATTGCTCAAGACATTAAAAATAGAGCTTCCCTATGACCCTGCTATTGCACTACTGAGTATTTACCCCAAAGATACAGATGTAGTGAAAAGAAGGGCCATCTGTACCCCAATGTTTATAGCAGCAATGGCCACGGTCGCCAAACTGTGGAAAGAACCAAGATGCCCTTCAACAGATGAATGCATAAGGAAGATGTGGTCCATATGCACTATGGAGTATTATGCCTCTATCAGAAAGGATGAATACCCAACTTTTGTAGCAACATGGACGGGACTGGAAGAGATTATACTGAGTGAAATAAGTCAAGCAGAGAGAGTCAATTATCATATGGTTTCACTTATTTGTGGAGCATAACAAATAACATGGAGGACATGGGGAGATGGAGAGAAGGGAGTTGAGGGAAATTGGAGGGGGAGATGAACCATGAGAGACTATGGACTCTGAAAAACAATCTGAGGGTTTTGAAGGGGTGGGGGGTGGGAGGTTGGGGGAACCAGGTGGTGGGTATTAGGGAGGGCACATATTGCATGGAGCACTGGGTGTGGTGCAAAAACAGTGAATACTGTTATGCTGAAAAGAAATAAAAAATTAAAAAGAGAGAGAGAAAGGAAAAAAAAAGAAAGATAAAATAAAAGAGAAGGCCCAGCCCGAATGGGCCCTAAGGTAAGATTTATGAAGTATACAAACAAAACCAGACAAACAAAAAGATCAATAAAAGTAGATGACAAGAGAAAAAATAAATTTAAAAAAAATTTTTTAAACGATCTCATCAAAAAGAACCCCAAGTATAAGATTTATATACTACCAGGACAAAAACAAATAAACAGAAAGACTGACAGAAGAAAAAGATGGGAGAGTGGTTATAAATTCTCAGTGTGGGCAAGAAAGGTTATTTTGATTCTTCCTGGATGTATCTTGATATCTTTGTTAAAGGACTCAACTTTACCGAGATAAAGGGGGATTAAAACTGGTTTACCTGTAGGAGTAGCCTTGATTGAGGAATGGGGATTACCTTGAAGCTTATCTCTATATGAATATTTTTTAAAAATAAAATAAAATAAAAAATAGAAAAGCAAAAGAAAAACACAGGTATATGTATCAAAAAGTTCAGGTTAAAAGGTTATTATGGAATTTGATGTACTGAACATCTCATTGTGATGGTAAATAGGTTAAAAAGTTATATATATTAAAAAATGAGGGTTGCCTGGGTGGCTCAGTGGGTTAAGCCTCTGTCTTTGGCTCAGGTCATGATCCCAGGATCCTGGGATCGAGCCCCACATCGGGCTCTCTGCTCAGAAGGGAGCCTGCTTCCCCCTTTCTCTCTGTCTGCCTCTCTGCCTACTTGTGATCTCTCTGTCAAATAAATAAATAAAATCTTAAAAAAATGAAAAGAACCAGAATAGTGGGAACGAATTAAAAATAAAAGTTGTATCTATGAAGTAGTGGTAGTTGTCCTGTTTTTTTTGTTTTTTTGTTTTTTATGTTTTTTTTTTTTGATTGGCTTTCTGGGGGTGGGGCCTGCTGCTTGGGTTTTCAGGCAATGTCCCTAGAGTTAAGTCCTCCTTCCCCCATCAAAGGGGTGGGCTCTAAGGAAACCAGTTTTTCAGGCTTTTGTTCTCTGGAGGTTTTTTTGTTTGTTTGTTCCTTTGGACAGTTTTAGGAGGTTTAGAGGAAAGCAAACTGCACCCAGACCTCCCCCTCAGAGAGAAGCCTCAGTTCTTTCCCATCTGGGTGCTCCAGAACACATAAATTCTCCCTCTGCCACTGGCAGAGCACATTCCCAGTCATGGTCTCTGGGGTCATAGAACTCCCACTTGTACCCAAAACCATGAGAAATACTATCTGTGGCTGTCTGGGCAGCTCCAGACCACCAGAGAGGTCCCAAGCAGTGATAGCGCACTAAGATTTTCATGCTGGACCAGGCTGGGAGTGCTCAGACTCTCCAGGTCCTAGAGAGCACTGGCTGGTGCCTGCCTGCACCTCTTTCAGGGGAGGGTGCAGGGCGTGAGGCTATGGTTCCTGGGACTGGAAAGGCTCCCTCACCCTCATGGGCGCCGCCACCCAGGCACTCAGGCATGCTGGCAGCTCAGGGACCTAGACATGGCTTCTTCGCTGTGGCTCAGCACCAGCAGTGGCTATCCTGGGTCAGCGGGCTTAAGGCCCTGTCCCTAACCACCCAATTCCCCCAATTTCCCCCTATGATCCTTTGCTCTTTTTGAGCGCTTTCAACTAGACCCCAAGTTAATGCTGGTCCCCAATCACAGGGTACTCTTGTATTGGGGTATTACTTTCCAGTGGTTTGCTTCTGGTGGCTCCCTCCCTGTTTTGTTTATCTTCCAATATCAGTCCAATGTTCCCACTCCGCTTTACCTGCCCACTGGCATCTTCTGCCCCCATAGAGATCCAGAAGCATATAATTCTAATCTCAGGCTGATTTCATGGGTGGTCAGAGTTCTTTGGTAGGTAATCAGCTCACTTTAGGGGACAGGTTGAAATGGCGCCTCCTCCTACTTCTCCGCCATCTTGTCTCCCACCCCCTCCCAAAGGTTTGAACCATTCTGTTTTCATTTGTTTCCATGAGTTTTTTTTTTTTTAATTCCTCTTTAATTTCTTGGCTGACCCATTCATTCCTTAGCAGGTTTCTCTCTAACCTCCAAGTATTTGAGTTCCATTCTGATTTCCTTTTGTGATTCCTTCCAAGTTTTGAAGCACTGTAGTCTGAATATACGCAGGGAGTAACTCCCATCTTTTGGTATTGGTTGAGAACTGATTTGTGAGCCATTATGTGACCTATTCTGGAGAATGTTCCATGAGCACTTGAGAAGAATGTGCATTATGTTGCTTTAAGATGAATGCTCTGAATATATCTGTGAAGTCTATCTGGGCCCATGTGTCATTCAAAGCCTAGTTTTCTTTTAATCTTCTGCTTAGATAATCTGACCATTGCTGTGACTGTGGCACTAAAAAAAAAAAGTCCCTTCTACTATTGTATTATTATCAATGTGTCTCTTTAATCTTGTTATTAAGTGGTTTATATAATTGGTTGCTCTCATGTTAGAGGTATAAATATTTACAATTGTTATATCTTCTTGTTGGATAGACCAAGATAGAGTGTCCTTCACCTCTTATTACAGTCTTTGATTTAAAATCTAATTTGTCTAATATAAGGATTGCTACTGCAGTTTTTTTTTTTGAAATCCATTACCATGATAAATATTTTTCTACCCCTCACTTTCCATCTGGATCTATAAGACTCTAAAATCAGTCTTTTGTATACAGCAGGTGTATAGGTCTTGCTTTTTTGTCCAATCTGATAACGTGTGTCTTGATTGGAGCATCTAGCCGATTCACATTTAGAGTAACTATTGAAAGATATGAATTTAGTGCCATTGTATTACCTGTACAGTCAATGTTTCTGTATATTGACTGTCCTTTTTTGGTCTATATTACTTTTGGGCTCTCTCTTCACTAAAGATCCCTTTTAATATTTCCTGCTGGGCTAGCTTAGTGATCATAAATTCTTTTAGTTTCTCTTTGTCCTGGAAGCAACTTTTCTCTCTTTTTTTGAATGACAGCCTTGCTGGACAAAGTGTTTTTGGTTGCATGTTTTTCTCATTTAGCACCTGAATATATCATACCACTCCTTTCTGGCCTGCCAGGGCACTATGGATAATTCTGCTGCCAGGCTTATGTGTCTACCCTTTTAGGTTAAGGACCTCTTGCCCCCAGCCACTTTCAGGATTTTCTTTCTATCTCTGAAATCTGCAAGCTTCACTACTATATGTTGAGGTGTTCACTATTTTTACAGAATTTGACAGGGGTCCTCTCTACCTCCTGGACTTGAATGCCTATTTCCTTCCCCAGATTAAGGAAGTTCTCCACCATGATTTGTCCAAATGTACCTCCTGCCCCTCTCTCTTTCCTCTTCTCCTGGGACCCCAATTATTCTAATATTGTTTTGCTTTATGAAATCACTTATCTCTCAATTTCTCCCCCTTATGACCCAGTAGTTGATTACCTTTCTTTTTCTCAGTTTCTTTATTCACCATCATTTTGTCTTCTAAAACACTAAATCTCTATTCTGCAACATTTATTCTAGTAGCTCGAGCCTCCATTTTTATTGCATCTCATTATTAGCATTTTTTAATTTCAACATGATTAGATTTTAGTTCTCTTACCTCCCCAGAAAGGCATTTTCTACTGTCTTCTATGGTTTTTTTAAGGCCAGCCAGTATCTTTATAATCATTATTTTGAACTCTAGTTCCACGATCTTACTTATATCCATACTAATTAAGTCCCTGACAGTCAGTATTGTCTTTAGTTCTTTTGGGGGGGAGCGATTTCTTGCATGAGAGAAAAAAGCAGTAAAATAGCAACAATGACCCCAGAGAAATACACACTAAACATATCATAAGGGACCAAAAACCAAAAAGAGAGAGAGATAATATAATCAGACAGCTGAACAGAACAGAACAATAAATAGATTCTGTATGTATTTTGGCCTGTTTGTTAGAAGAAACTAGATCCTAAAATTGTAAAGAAAGAAATACTTTTACATACATAAAAATAACATTATATATATAAAGAAGATGAAGTCTATATATACAATGGAACATTACTTAACCATCAGAAAGGATGAATACCCAACTTTTGCAACTACATGGATGGGACTGAAGATTATGCTGAGTGAAAGAAGTCAAACACAGAAAGACAATTATCATATTATTTCACTTACTTGTGGAACATAAGGAATAACATGGAGGACATTAGGAGAAGGAAGGGAAAAATGAAGGAGAGGGGGAAATCAGAGTGGGAGAGGAACCATGAAAATCTATAGACTATAGGAAAGAAACTGATGGTTTTCAGAGGGGAGAGGTATGAGTGGATGGGTTAGCCCAGTGATGGGTATTAAGGAGGGCATGTATGGTGTGGAGCACTGGGTGTTATATGCAAGCAATGAATCATGGAACACTACATCAAAAACCTATGATGTACCATATGGTGACTAACATAATAAAATTTAAATTTTAATTAACTAATAAATTAATCTAATAAAATTTGTAAACATCTTTAAAATAAAATTATATACAATGAAAGGATAGAATGGAACTGTAAAAATTAAAATTAAAATTTTTTTAAAGTTGATAAAATAAGAAATTAGTCAAAAAGGAAAAAATATTAAAATTGAAAGACTAAAGAATCATGAGACAAAAACACAAATTTTATATACAATTTTCCCCCAGTGCTACAGTTTTGCAGTACTGTGTGACCCATAAACTTAATATTAGGGATTTTTTTTTTTTTTCGGAAAGGGGGCAAGATGGTGGCAGAGTAAGAGACCTCATTTCATCTGGTCCCTCAAATTTAGCTGGATATCTATCAAGCCATTCTGAACACACAAGAATTCAACCTGAGATGTAAGATTTATCTGGGTCTCCACAAGCAGAAAAATGACTACTTTTTGCAAGGTAGAAGGTGAGGAACCTTGCATCTTTGGGCAAACTATCCAAAGATAAGCAGAGCAGGGAGGCAGCCTCCATAAGCCAACTGCCAGAAAGTTATATAACACCGGAGCAAAAAAAAAAAAAAAAAAAATCAGGACCCTTAGAAATCTGCTCTACTGAGAGGTACTGCCTTCTAAAAAGGGCATGGGGGTGAATAGGGCAGAATTCAAAGAGGATCCTTGTGCTTTCAGGATTCCAGGAGTCTCATAAAGAATGGGGGAGCCTGAATTGGTAGAGTGCCCAAGCAGTGGAGTGGGGGGACTGGTTATGGTCAGCAAGCCCAGAAGGGATTTTAGCTCCAGTCACCATAAACCACAAGCTGAGGAGACTGCACTCTGCCTGACCACCCAGAAAAGGATAGGAACTGTCTAAATTCCTAGGGGAGATATAGAACATCCTGCACCCATGACAAGGACAGCTCTCAGGGAAGAGTGGCTCATGAAGTGATGCTGGGGCAGTACTCAGTGTGACCTGGGAGCTGTGGAAGAGGGTGCATATGCAAGCCTACAGCTACTAGCAATTGCAAAGTCACAAAGCATAGAGACGCTCATGGGTCCCCCACAATTCCTATGGGAGAGGGACAGTGGATATGAATTGCATGATTCTGTGGAGGTTGGTAGTGCAGAGGTGGAGATGAATTGACCTGGGGGACTTATTGGGGATGGTGGTGTACCACATTTAGGCTCTGGGCCAGAGATACCCACACCACCATATTAGCTCTGACCCTTTAAAAAGCAGAAAGACACCAGGGAGAAAAAGCCTCACAACCAACCAGCTCAGGTTAAGCCCATACTCCTGACAAAGTGCCTGAGAAGCTCATTAGCAGGCCCTTCCCCCAGAAGATGGACTGGAAGAACAGGTGAAAAATAAGCTTATTTCCTACAGGACTATAAAACTCCAAGGCCAGGGGGAAATAAAATAGGGAACTCCAGGTCTTCCTTAATGACTTGGTTATATTTCAGGTTAAAATTTTATATTGCTTTTTTAGTTTCTTTTCTTATTTTCTTTTTTTAACCCTGTTCCTATTTCAAATAGGGTCCTATTTCCCAACCAGTGTTTTTAAGTTGTTTCTCAACTTTTTTTTTTCACATATATGCTTATAGATTTATGCCCCATACTAGCCCATTTTTCACTCTATTCATTTTGTGTGTTCTCTCTCTCTCTCTCTCTCTCTCTCTCTCTATATATATATATATATATATATATAAATGAAATGAATATATATAATGAAATATATATATATTTGAAATATATATATAATGAATATATATATAATGAAAATTTTCTATAAGAAAAAAATTTTTCTATAAGAAAAAATCTTTTCTAAAATGAAAAAGAAATGAGAATATATTGGAATATATTGTCTTCTAAAACGCAAACTGAAAATCAAGGAGGAACTGACAAATCACCCTGATGTGTCCACCCTGAGAAGTTATAATCTCTCTCCAGGCCTCCCCCTTCTTTTTCTTTTTTCTTTTTTTCTTTCTTTTTTATTGATTTGGACCATCTTGGCTTTGGTGGCATATCTGTAGTAGCTTTTGACTACTTCACATTATTTCTAAGGTGGATTTTTCTTGGTGCATGGTTGACATTATGGACTCTGTCCATTCCCTCAAACAGCCCTCAACAGAATGACTAGGAGGAGGAACTCCCAACAAAGGAAAGAACCAGAGACAATGTCCTCTGACATAGATTTAATGGAAATGGATTTAAGCGAGATGTCAGAGATAGACTTCAGAATAGCAATCATGAAGTCAATAGCTAAGCTTGAAAAAAGCTTGAGTGACAATATAGACTATCTAAGGGCAGAAATGAGATCTAATCAGGATGAACTTAGAAATGCTATGAATGAGATGTCCTCTAAACTGGATATGCTAACAGCTATGGTAAATGAGGCAGAAGAACAAATTAGAGATCTAGAAGATGAGCTGACAGAAAAGAAGGAAGCTGAGGAATATAGGGATATGCACTAGTAGCCCATGGAAATAGAGAGATCAGTGACACCACAAAATGTCCCAATGTCAGAATTACTGGGATCCCCAAGGGGTAGAGAGAGAGAGGGCAAGAAGTATAATTAAGTAAATCATAGTTGAGAACTCCCCCAATCTGAAAACAAGCATTCGTGTCTAAGAGGCAGAGAGGACTCCTCCAAAGCCAACAGTAATAGAGCAACACCCTGACATACAACAGTGAAGCTTGCAAATCTTAGAGCCAGAGAAGCTATCCTGAAAGAAGCTAGGGGAAAGAGATTTCTTACTCTTGGAGAGAGGAACAACAGAATAACGTCAGACCTTACTACAGAGACCTGGCAAGCCAGAAAGGGCAGGCAACTTATTCAGGGTACTAAATGAGAGGAAAATGCATCCAAGGATACTTTATCCAGCAAATCTGTCATTCAGAATGGACGGAGAGACAAGGAGTTTCTGAGACCAACAGAAACTGAAAAAATATGTGACCACCAAGGCGATCCTGCAAGAAATATTAATGGGGGTTCTATGAAAAAAAGAAAGACCCCAAGAGTAGTATAGACTAGAAATTTACAGAGACAATCTATAGAAACAGGGACTTTACAGGCAATAGGATGGCACTAAATTCATATCTTTCAATAGTTACTCTAAAAGTAAATGAGCCAAATGCTCCCATCAAGAGACACAGAGTTACAAATTCGATGAAAAAACAGGAACCATCCATATCCTGAATTCAAGAGACTCATCTTGAACCTAAAGACATCTCCAGACTGAAAGTGATGGGATGGAGAACCATCTATCATGCTAAGAGACTTCAAAAACAAAACAAAACAAAACTGGTGTAGCAATTCTCATATCAGACGAATTAGATTTGAAACCAAATAGTGAATGGTGACTAACATAACACAATTAGGGGGGAAAAGGGCAAAAAATAAAATAAAATAAATAGTGTAGTAAGAGATGTAGAGGGACACTATATCATACTTAAAGGGGCTATCCAACAAGAAAATCTAACAACTGTAAATATCTATGCCCCCAACATGGAAGCAGCCAACTACATAAGCCAATTGTCAACCAAAATAATGAATAATATTGATAATAATACATTAATAGTAGGAGACCTCAACACTCCACTCACAGCAATAGACAAATCATCTAAGCAGAAGATCAACAAAGAAACAAGAGTTTTGAAGGACACATTGGACCAGATGGACATTGTAGATATATAGAGAGCATTCCACAGAACAACAGAATACTTATTCTTCTCGAATACACACAGATCTTTCTCCATAACATATCACATACTGGATGATGAATCTTGTTGCAACCAGTACCAAAAGATGGGGGTTATTTCCTATAAATTTTCAGACCACAATGCTTTGAAACTGGAACTCAACCACAAGGAAAAATTTGGAAGTTATGCAAACACTTGGAGGTTAAAAATCATCCCGCTAAAGGATAAATGGGTCAACCAGGAAATGAAATATGAATTTAAACAATTCATGCAAACCAGTGAAAATGAAAACACAATAATTCAGAACTTATGGGAAACTCCAAAGGTGGTCCTTAGAGGGAAGTACATAGCCATCCATGCCACTCTCAAAAAAAAATAGAAAATTCCCAAATGCACAAGCTAACCTTACACCTAAAGTATCTGGAGAAAGAACAGCAAATAAAGCCTAAACCAAGCAGGAGGAGAGAAATTAATAAAGATTAAAGCAGAAATCAATGAAATAGAAACTAGAAGAACAGTAGAAGAGATAAACGAAACTAAAAGCTGGTTTGTTGAAAGAATTACTAAGATTGATAAAACTGGCCAGACTTATCAAAAAGAAAAGAGAAAGGACCCAAATAAATAAAATCATGAATGAAAGGGGAGAAATCATGACTAATAGCAAGAAAATAGAGACAATTATTAGAACTTATTACCAGCAGCTATATGCCAGCAAACTAGGCAATCTGAGGAAAAAATGGATGCATTCTTGGAAACTTATAAACTACCAAGACTGAAACAGGAAAGGTAGAACACCTGAACAGACCAGTAGCCAGCAAGGAAGTTGAAACAGTAATCAAAAACCTCCTCAAACCAAGAGTGCAGGGCCAGATGTCTTCCCAGGAGAATTCCACCAAACATTTAAAGAAAAAAAATCATACCTATTCTGTTGACACTGTTCCAAAAAATAGAAATGGAAGGAAAACTTCCAAACTTATTCTATGAGGCCAGCATTAATTTGATTCCCAAACAAGGCAAATGCCCCATCAAAAAGGAGAAACATGGACCAATATCCCTGATGAACATGGATGCCAAAATACTCACCAAGGTCCTAGCCAATAGGGTCCAACAGTATATTAAAAGGATTATTCACCACGACCATGTGAGACTTATTCCTGAGATGCAAGGGCGGTTCAACATTTGCAAGTCAATCAACACAATAGACCAAATTAATAAAAACAAGAACCATAGGATTCTCTCAACTGACACAGAAAAATCATTTGAGGAAAATGCAGCATTCTTTCTTGATTAAAACTCTTCAGAGTGTAGGGATAGAGGGAATACACTTTACTATCATAAAAGCCATCCATGAAAAGCCCACAGTGAATATTATTCTCAATGGGGAAAAAAATGAGAGCATTTCTCTTAAGGTCAGGAACATGACAGGGATGCCCACTCTCACCACTATTGTTCAACATAGAAGTCCTAGTCTAAGCAATCAGACAACAAAAAGAAATAAAAGCATTCAAATTGGCAAAGAAGAAGTCAAACTCTCTCTCTGCAGATGACATGATACTTTATGTGGAAAACCCAAAAAACTCCACTAGAACTCACACAGTAATTCAGCAATGTGGCAGGATACAAAATCAATGCATAGAAATCAGTGCATTTCTATACACTAAACATGCAACTGAAGAAAGAGATATTTGAGAATTGATCCCATTTACAATAGCAACCTCAAGATACTTAGGAATAAACCTAACGAAAGATGTAAAGGATCTGTACTCTAGAAACTACAGAACACTTATGAAAGTATTTTAGACACAAAGAGATGGAAAAAGATTTCATTCTCATGGATTGGAAGAATAAACATTGTGAAAATGTCTATGCTGTCCACAGCAATCTATGCTTTCAATGCAATCACTATCAAAATACATTTGGCAAGTTTTCACAGAGTTGGAACAAACAATCCTAAAATTTGTATGGAACCAGAAAAGACCCTGAATTGCCAGGGAACTGTTGAAAAAGAAAGCTAAAGCTGGGGGCATCACGATGCTTGACTTCAAGTTATATAATAATGCTGTGATCATCAAGATAGCATGGTATTGCCACAAAAACAGACACATAGATTAATGGAACAGAATAGAGTCTCCAGAAATGGTCCCTCAAGTCTATGGTCAACTAATCTTCAATAAATCTGGAAAGAATATCCAATGGAAAAAAAAATAGTCTCTTGAATAAATGGTTCTGGGAAAATTCGACAGCTATGTACAGAAGAATGAAACTTGACCATTCCCTTGCATCATACACAAAGATAAACTCAAAATGGATGACAGGTCTCAATGTGAGACGAATCTATCAAAATCCTAGAGGAGAACATAAGCAGTAATCTCTTCAACACTGACCACAGCAGCTTCTTTCAAGACATGTCTCTAAAGGCAAGGGAAGTGAAAGTGAAAATGAACTTTTGGGACTTCACTAAGATAAAAAGCTCTTGCACAGCAAAGGAAATGGCCAACAAAACTAAGAGGGAACCCACGAAAGGGAGAAGACATTGCGAATGAAGATAGGGCTGGTATCCAAGATCTATAAGGAACTTCTCAAACTCAACACCCAAAACCCAAATAATCCAGTCAAGAAATGGGCAAAAGACTGAAGAGACACTTCTCCAAAGACATACAAATGACTAGCAGATGCATGAAAAAATGTTCAACATCACTAGCCGTCAGGGAAATTCAAACCAAAACCACAATGAGATACAAGTTTATACCAGTTAGAATGGCAATTAACAAGACAGGAAACAACAAGTGTTGACGAAGATGTGGAGCAAGGGGAACATTCTTACACTGTGGGTGGGAATTTAAGCTGGTATAGTCACTCTGGAAAACAGTATGAAGTTTCCTCAAGACATTAAAAATAGAGCTACCCTACAACCCACCAACTGCACTACTAGGTATTTACCCCAAATATAGAGATGTAGTGAAAAGAAGGGGAACATTCATCCCAATGTTCATAGCAACAATGTCCACAATAGCCCAACTGTGGAAGGAACTGACATGCTTTTCAATTGAGGAATAGATAAAGAAGATGTGGCACATATATACCATGGAATGTTACTCAGCCATCAGAAAGGACGAATACCCACCATTTGCATCAACATGGATGGAACTGGAGGAGATTAAGTTACGTGAAATAAGTCAAGCAGAGAAAGACAATTATCATGGGGTTTCACTCATATGTGGAACATAAGTAATAGTGCAGAGGCCCACAGCGGAAGGAAGGGAAAACTGAGTGGGAAGAAATCAGAAAGGAGAAAAACCTATGAGTGACTCTGGACTCTGGGAAATAAACTGAGGCTTACAGAAGGGAGGGGTGGGGAGATGGGGTAGCCCGGTGATGTGTATTAATGAGGGCATGTGCTATGATGAGCACTGTGTATTATATGCGAATAAAGAATCACTGAACATTACATCAAAAACTTTGATAGGGGAAATTGGAAGGGGAGGTGAACAATGAGAGACTATGGACTCTGAAAAACAATCTGAAGGGTTTGAAGAGGTGGGGGGTGGGAGGTTGGGGGAACCAGGTGGTGGGTATTAGAGAGGGCACGGATTGCATGGAGCACTGGGTGTGGTACAAAAACAATGAATACTGTTATGCTGAAAATAAATTTAAAAAATGATTTAAAAAAACCTTTGATATACCATATTGCTTAATTGTACATAATAAAAAATGTTTAATTATAAAAATAAAAACATTTTTTCTAATTAAAAAAAAAACCTCTTGGTATTAGGATGTTCCAGCTGATCTTCCAGGGGAGGCATTTGTTGTACTTGTTCTCAGGTGTCTGCCTCCTCAGAATTGCACCGTCCTTGCTAGGGGGCTGGGCTCAGTGTGAATGCCTCCAGATTGTTCTATGTGGCTTTTGTTCCCTGAAATATTTCTGAACTTTTAGAGGATAAATATCAAAATGTCAGTCTCTCAATCTCCAGCCCCAGATCTTAAATACTGCACCCCCCATTCTTCAATAAGTCCTCACAGAAAACCAGTCAGTCACTCTTGTCTCCCTGGTTTCCATCCTGTGTTCACCCAGGCTGTGACCAAGCATCTTTATCTCGGGCTCCTAACCCCATTTTGAGTCTCCAAACATTAGAGTCTCCAGTGGCATGCACTGCACCACTCCTCCCAGGGGTTAGAGAAAGGGGTTATTTCTGCCTCTTGCTGGGCCCTTGCTTGGAAAGTGGTTGCCTGACCAGACCAAGGTTCATAGTTTATGGCAACACAGAGCTGAAAGCCCATTTCTGGCCCCTCTGTTTGCAGCTGGCTTCCCTGCTCCAGTGTTTGGAAACTCTGCAACCCTCAAGTACCCCTTTTCTTTTTGTGACGCCAGGGATCCTGAGACTACACTGTTCCACTTAGGATTCTGCCTGCTTTGCCACCTGAGTGCCTTTCAGACCAGAACATCCATCACTGGAGCAGATGTCTCGAAGTTTTGATTTTGCACTCCACTGCTATATCACTTTGCAATAGCCAGCTTATGGAGGCTCCCTCCCCTACCCCCATGGTTTAATCTTCAGATATATGGCCTAGGATTCCTTGCAAAAATAGTTGCTTTTCTATTTGGAGAATTTCAGCAATTCTTTTCTCAGAGCTCCAGTTGAGTTCATAGATGTTCAGAAAGATTTTATAGGTATCTAGCTGAATTCCAGGGGCCAGAGAAAACTAGGGTCCACTACTCCTCTGCCATCTTTTTCTAAAATCTGTTATGCTTCTGTACACCTATAATGAAGCAGCATATAAAGAAACTAAGGAATTGATCCCATTTGCAATTGCACCAGAAACAGTAAGATACCTAGGAATATATATAACTGAAGAAGCAAAAAGTCTACACTCTGAAAACAATAGAACACTTATGAAAGAAATTGAAGAGGACACAAATAAATGGAACAAATTCTGTGCTAATGGTTTTGAACAGCAAACATTGTTAAAATGTCTATACTAACCAAAGCAATCTACGCATTTAATGCAATCCCTATCAAAATACTATCAGCATTTTTCACAGAGCTAGAACAAACAATCCTATAATTTGTATAGAACCAGAAAAAAAACCCAAATAGCCAAACAATTGTGAAAAAGAAAAACAAAACTGGAGGCATCACTATTCTGGATTTCAAGCTATGTTACAAAGCTGTAGCCATCAAGACAGTAAGGTACTGGAGCGCCTGGGTGACTTAGTCTGTTAAGTGTATGCCTTCAGCTTAAGTCATGATGCCAGGGTCCTGAGTTCAAGCCCTGCATCAGAAACCATGCCTAGTGAGGAGCTTGTTCCACCTTCTCCCTCTGCAGTTCCCCTTGCTTGTATTCTCTCTCTGTCAAATAAAGAAGTAAAATCTAAAAACAAAAAGACAGTATGGTACTGAAACAAAAACAGCCACATAGATCAATGGAACAGAACAGAAAAACCATGAATGAACTCTCAAATCTATGGTCAACTAATCTTCAACAAATCAGGAAAGAACATCCAAAGGGAAAAAGACAGTCTCTTCAACAATGGTGTTGGGGAAACTGGGGAGCAACATGCAAAAGGATGAAATTGGACCCCTTGCTTACATCATAAAACAAAAATAAATTCAAAAGGGATGAAATACCTAAATGTGAGATAGGAATCTGTCAAAATCCTAGAGGCGAACACAAGCTGAAACCTCTTTGACCTCAACCTTGCAACTTTTTATTAGACATATCACTTGAAGCAAAGTAAACAAAAGCAAAAGTGAATTATTGACACTTCACCAAGATAAAAAGCCCCTGAAGAGGAAAGGAAACCATCAACTGAAGGGTAACCAATGGAATGGGAGAAGATATTTGCAAATTTCATATCTGATAAAGGGTTAGCATCCAAAGCCTATCAAAGACTTATCAAATCAACAACAACAACAGCAAAAATAATAATCCAGTTAAGAAATGGGCAGAAGACCTAAATAGACACTTTCCCAAAGAACATACAAATGACTAAGAGGCACATGAAAAGATGGTCAACAACTTATCATCAAGGAAATGCAATTCAAAACCATGATGATATACCTCCTCACACTTGCCAGAATGGCTAAAATTGGCAACACAAGAAACAAGAGGTGTTGGCAAAGATGTGGAAAAGGGGGAACCTTCTTGCACTGTTGTTGGAAATGCAAACAGGTGCAGTCATTCTGGAGAACTCTACAGAGGTTCCTTAAAAAATTAAAAATAAAACTGCCTTAAGATCCAATAATTGCAATACTAGGTATTTACCCAAAGGATACAAAAGTACTGATGTTTGTACAAGCATTATCAACAATAGCCAAATTATGGAAAGAGCACAAATGTCTATTGAATGTCCATTGAATGATGAATGAATAGAGAAGATGTTATATATATATATATATATATATATATATATATATATATAACTCAGTCATCTAAAAATGGAATCTTAACATTTGCAATGATGTGGAGGGAAATAGAGGGTATTATGTTAAGTGAAATAAGTCAGTCAGAGAAAGACAAATAGCATATGATTTCACTCATGGGGAATTTAAGAAACAAAACATGAACAGAGGGGAAGGGAAGGAAAAATGAAATAAGATGAAATCAGAGATGGAAAAGAACTATGAGACTCTTAACTATAGGAAAAAAACAGGATTGTTGGAGGGAGATGGGGAGGGGGTTAGGGTACTGAAATAGATTATGTTGAGTGAAATAAGTCAAGCAGGGAGTGTCAATCAACATATGATTTCGCTTATTTGTGGGGCATAAGGAATAACACGGAGGACATGAGGAGCTAGAGAGGAGAAGGGAGTTGGGAAATTGGAGGGGGGTATCAGCTGTGAGAGACTGTGGACACTGAGAAAAAAATCTGAGGGTTTTGGAGGGGAGAGGGGTGGGAAGTTGGGTGAGCCTGGTGGTGGGTATTATGGAGGGCATGTATTGCATGGAGCACTAGGTGTGGTGCATAAACAATGAATTCAGGAATTCATTGAAAAGAAATTTAAAAAAAAAGAAAAAAATGGATCTTTGTTTCCATTTTCCAGATCCTTATAAAGGGGAGGTGAACCATGAGAGACTATGGACTCTGAAAAACAATCTGAGGGTTTTGAAGGGGCGGGGGGTGGGAAGTTGGGGGAACCAGGTGGTGGGTATTAGAGAGGGCACGGATTGCATGGAGTACTGGGTGTGGTGCAAAAACAATGAATACTGTTACACTGAAAAGAAATTTTTTTAAAAAATGGATATAAGCAAACATTTCTCCTGGGAAGATATGCTAATAGAAAATAAGTACATGAAAAGACCAAATATCATTAATTCTCTTCATATTATATGTCCATAACAGAGAACAATTATCTATAGACAGAAGTCAATTAGTGGTTGCCTAGGGTTGTTGAGGAGGAGATCTGACAGGTAGCAGAGGAGAAGAGAAGCAAGAGAGCAAGAAAGAAAGGGAGGAAGGAAGTAAAAGGAAGGAAGGGAAGAAAGAAGAAGAAGAAGAGGAAGAAGAAGGAGGAGGAGGAAGAGGAAAAGGAAGGAGAAGGAGAAGAAAGGAAAGAAAGAAAGGAAGGAAGGAAGGTAGGAAGGAAGGAAAGAAGGAAGGAAGGAAGGAAGGGGAGGGGATTGAAGAGAAAGAGAGAAAGAGATTTCCCACAATAGATTTAAAGTCTCTTTGGGGTTTGTGTGTGTGTGTGTGTGTGTGTGTGTGTGCTTGTTTGTTTTTTGCAAGCAAGATGGTGGAGAAGTCGGGGACTGTATTTCAACCAGTCCCTGAATTGAGCTGGATATCTACCAGACAATTCTGAACAACTCCTGAACATTCTTAGATGTAAGAATATATATCCAGATCTATACCAACAGACTATCTCTGGCAGCTGGTTTCAAGGTATGAAGCAGGGAGATATTATTCTGTGTAAGCCATGTTATGGGGAAGGTGAAATAACACAGGAGCACAAGTGTCCCACACTGGGGCCCAGGCACAGGCTCACAGAGCAGTAGTGGCATGGAAAGGACTTAGGGCAGCCCCTCAGACTGAAACCTGGAGCTGTGGGGGCATGTGAATTAACTGGGGGAGGTTGGTGGTTTTAGAAGCATGAAGGACAAAGACATGTCTGGACATGGAAGCAAGGGCTGGGAGTGCTTCTGTGTGGCATACAATCCAGGAAGCTGAGGTTTTTAGCAGCACAGACAAAAACAAAGTCAGTATGGCCTGGAGGGCTCTCTGGAGAACAGACTGCAATCTCTCTGTTCTGAGACAGAAGTTTGAATACAGTCAATTCTGTGTTGTATGTGCTTGGTAGAGACACAGAAAGCCACCAGGAAAAGCCACCAGAAAACAAAAGCCCCCCAAAACTGGTTTTTTCTGACCAACTCTCCCCCAACAAGGAACACGGGAACTCTGCCCAAACAGCACTGCCTGAGTAACAGCACGGCAGACCCCTCCTCCAGATAACAAGCTGGAAGAACAAGAGGCCGACAACCCTAAGGTCTCTAAAAACAGGTGCATCTTGCTTGGGTTGTGGTCAACAGTTTGGTCTCTGTACATTCCCTCAACCACTCCTCACCAGAATGACTAGGAGGAGAAACCCCCAACACGGGAAAAATTCAGAGACTGACATCTGCCACAGAACTAAAGGATACGGCTATAAGCATGGTATCAGAAATAGAATTCAAGGTAACCAGAAGATGGCTACCCAGAAATAGAATTCGGGGTAACCAGAAGATGGGTGGAGAAAACAATTAGTGGCAACATAGATTCTCTAAGGGCAGAAGTGAGAGCTGATCTAGCAGAACCTTAAAATGTTATTAATGAGATCCAATCTAATCTAGACACTCGAACAGCTAGGGCAAATGAGGTAGAAAAAGGAATTAGTGATCTAAAAGACAAGCTGATAGAAAAGGAGTAGGAGGAGGCCAGGAACAAGCAGCTTAGAAGCCATGAAAACAGAATTAGAGAAATAAATTATGCCATGAAACATTCCAATGTCAGAATTATTGGGATCCTCGAAGGGCTGGAGAGAGAGAGAGGACTAGGTGATACAGTTGAGCAAATCCTAGCTGAGAACTTCCCTAGTCTAGGGAATGAAACAAGCATTCACGTCTTAGAGGCAGAGAGAATATCAATCCCCAAGATCGAGGAGAGCAGACCAACCTCCAGGCATGTAATAGTGAAACTCACGAATCTTAAAACCAGGAAAACCATCTTAAGGGTAGCTAAGGGGAAGAGATTAGGCAGGGGGAGGAACATTGGAATAATGTCAGCCCTGTCCACAGAGACCTGGAAAGCCAGAAAGGCAAGACACAGTCAGGGTTCTAAATGAGAAGAACATGCAACCAAGAATACTTGATCCGGCAAGGCTGTCATTTAGAATGATGGAGAGATAAAGAGCTTCCAAGGCCGTCAAAAACTGAAAGAATATGTGGCCATTAATCTGGCCATGCAAGAAATATTAAGGAGGGTTCTATAAAAGCAGAAAGACCCCAAGAGTGATAAAGAACAGAGATATTTGGAGACAATCTGTAGAAACAAGGACTTCACATAACATGATGAAAATAAAATCATATCTTTCAATAATCACTCTCAATGTGAACAGCCTAAATGATCCCATGAAATGGCACAGGGTTGAAGATTGGATGAAAAGACATGACCCATCCATATGCTTTCTACAAAAGACACATTTTGAACCTAAATATACATCCAGACCGAAAGTGAAGGGATGGAGAACCATCTTTCATGTCAATGGGCTGCAAAAGAAATCTGGGGTAGTGATTCTCATATCAGACAAATAAGATTTTAAGCTTAAGACTGTAGACAGAGATATACAAGGACACAACATCATGCTTAAAGGATCTATCCAACAAGAGGTTCTAACAGTTGTAAATATCTATGCTCCCAATATGGGAGCAGTCAACTACATAAGCCAACTGTTAACCAAAATAAAGAGGCATATTGATAAGAATACGTTAATTGTAGAGGATCTTAACACACCATTCTCAGCAATAGACAAATCAACCAAGCAGAGAATCAAAAGAAACAAGAGCTTTGAATGACACATTGGACCAGATGGACCTCATAGATATATGCAGAACATTCCACCCTAAAACAACAGAATATTCATTCTTCTCTAGCTCACATGGAACTTTCTCCAGAATAGACCACCTACTGGGTCACAAATCAGGGCTCAACCAATACCAAAAGATAGAAATTATTCCCTACATATTCTTAGACCGCAATGCTTTGAAACTGGAACTTCAATCACAAGAAAAAGTTTGTAAGAAATTCAAATACTTGGAAGCTAAAAACTATTCTGCTCAAGAATATTTGGATCACCCAGGAAACCAAAGAAGAACTTAAACAATTCCTGGAAACCAATGAGAATGAAAACCCTTCATTCCAAAACCTATGGAATAGGGCAAAGGCAGTCCTAAGGGGGAAATACATAGCCATCCAAGCTGAAAGAAAGAAAGAAAGAAAGAAAGAAGGAAAGAAAGAAAGAAAGAAAGAAAGAAAGAAAGAAAGAAAGAAAGAAAGACAAAAGAGAAAAAGAAAAATCCCGAATACACAAACTGTCTTTACACCTGAAAGAATGGGAGAATCAACAACAAATTAAACCAACCCATGCATAAGAAGGGAAATAATTAAGATTAGAGCAGAGATCAATCAGTTAGAAACCAAATATACAGTAGAACACATCAAGGGAACTAGAAGGTGGTTCCTTGACGGAATTAATAGGTGATAAACCACTGACCAGACTAGTCCAAAAGAAAAGGGAAAGGACCCAAAATAATAAAATCATGATTGAAAGGGGGGATCACAACTAACACTAAGGAAATAGAAACAATAATCAGAAATTATTATCAACACCTATATGACAATAACTTAATCAACCTAGAAAAAATGGATGCATTCCTGGAAACCTATAAACTCCCAAGACTGAAACAGGAAGACTTGACAACCTGAATAGACCAATATCTAGCAAAGAGATTGAAGCAGTGATCAAAAACCTCCCAAGAAACAAGAGGCCAGGACCTGATGGATTCTCTGAGGAAGTCTGCCAAACATCAAAAGGAGAAATCAAACTTATACTTCTGAAGTTGTTTCAAAATATAGAAACAGAAGGAAAACTTCCAAACTCTTTCTATGAAGCCAGTATTACCCTGATCCCAAACCAGGCAAAAACCCCCATCAAAAAGGAGAATTCCAGAACAATATTTCTGACCAGTATGTATACCAAGATTCTCAACAAGATCTTAGGTAATAGGATCCAACACTACATTAAAAAGATTATCCACCACAACCAGATTTATCCCCTGGGAGGCAAGGGTGTTTCAACATTTTCAAATCAATCTATGTAATAGAACAAATAAATAAGAGAAGAGAGAAGAACAACATGGTCCTCTCAATTGATGCAGAAAAAGCATTTGACAAAACATAGCATCCTTTCCTGATTAAAAATTTTCAGAGTATGGGGATAGAGGGAACATTCCTCAACTTAATAAAATCCATCTATGAAAAACCCACAGAGAACATCATTCTTAATGAGGCAAAGCTGAGAGCCTTCCCATTGAGATCTGGAACACAAGGATGCCCACTATTGCCACTATTGTTCGATATAGTACTTCTAGCAACAGCAATCAGCAATCAGACAACAAAATGAAATAAAAGGTACTCAAATTGGCAAAGAAGAAGTCTAACTCTCTCTCTTCACAGATGACATTATACTTTATGTAGAAAACATAAAAGACTCCACCCCCAAATTACTAGAACTTATACAGCCATTCAGTAATGTTGCAGGATATAAAATCAATGCATAGAAATCAGTTGCTTTCTTATATACTAAGAATGAAATTGTAGAAACAGAAATTGGAGATTCAATTTTATTTACATAGCACCAAAAACCATAAGATACCTTGGAATAAACCTAACCAAAGAGGTAAAGGATCTATACTCGAGGAACTACAGAACACTCAAGAAAGAAATTGAAGAAGACACAAAAAGATGGAAAAACATTCCATGCTCATGGACTGGAAGAAGAAATTGTTAAAATGTCTATACTGCCCAGAGCAATCTATAATTTTAATGCCATCCTGATCAAAATACCATTGGCATTTTTCAAAGTGTTGGAACAAACAATCCTAAAATTTGTATGGAACAGAAAAGATTCTGAATCTCCAAAAAATGTTAAAATAGAAAAACAAGGATGGGGGCATCATGTTGCCTTATTTCAAGCTATATTACAAAGTTTACCACCAAGACATCATGGTATTGACACAAAAACAGACACATAGACCAATGGAAGAGTATAGAGTCCAGTTATGGACTCTCAACTCTATGGTCAACTAATACTCAACAAAGCAGGAAAAAATATGGAATGGAAAAAATATAGTTGCTTCAATAAATGATGCTGGGAAAATTGGAAAACTATGTACAGAAGAATGAAACTCAACCATTCTCTTACACCATACACAAAGATAAACTCAAAATGGATGAAAGACCTCAATGTGAGACAGGAATCCATCAAAATCCTACAGGAGAACATAGCCAGTAAGCTCATTGACATCAGTCATAGCAACTTCTTTCGAGACACATCTCCAAAGGCAAGGGAAACAAAAGTGAAAATAAACTTTTGGGACTTCATCAAGATGAAAGGCTTCCACACAGCAAAGGAAACAGTTAGCAAAACAAAGAGGCAACCCCAGAATGGGAGAAGATTTTTGCAAACGACACTACAGACAAAGGGCTGATTTCCAAGATCTATAAAGAATTTCTCAAACTAAACACACAAAACACAGATATGTCAAAAATGGGCAGAAGAAATGAACAGACACTTGTCTAATGAAGACATGCAAATGGCTAACAGACACATGAAAAAATGTTCATCATCATTAGCCATCAGGGAAATTCAAATCAAAACCACATTGAGATACCACTTTACATCAGTTAGAATGGCAAAAATTGGCGAGGCAAGAAACAACAAATGTTGGAGAGGATATGGAGAAAAGGGAACCCTTTTACACTGTTGGTGAGAATGCAAGTTGGTGCAGCCACTTTGGAAAACAGTGTGGAGGTTCCTCAAAAAATTAAAAATAGAGCTACCCTATGACCCTGGAATTGCACTATGGGGTATTTACCCTGAAGATACAGATGTAGTGAAAAGAAGGGCCACATGCACCCCCAATGTTTATAGCAGCAATGTCCACAGTAGCCAAACTGTGGAAAGATCTGAGATGCCCTTCAACAGATGAATATAAGGAAGATGTGGTCCATATATATAATGGACTATTACTCAGCCATCAGAAAAGATGAATACCCAACTTTTGCATCAACATGGACGGGACTGGAGGAGATTATGAGAAATAAGTCAAGCGGAGAAAGCCAAGGATCACATGGTTTCACTTACTTATGCAAAATAAGGAATAACATCGAGGACATTAAAAGAAGGAAAGGAAAAGTGAATTAGGGGAAATCAGAGGGGGAGATGAACCATGAGAGACTGTGGACTCCGACAAACAAACTGAGGGTTTTGGAGGGGGCAGAGAAGGGATGGGTGAACCTGGTGGTGTATTAAGGAAGGCAGGTATTACAAGGAGAACTGGGTTTTATATATAAACAATGAATCTTGGAACACTACATCAAAACCTAATGATGTATTGTATGGATACAAACATAACACAATAAAAATTTTAAAAAATAAAATAAAATCTTACATTCATTGAGGAGTTCACCTGAGTAGTAGTTTCATCATCTGTTGGAAACTGATATATCTGGATGCCATTGCTAACCAATTCACTCATTATTTTACACTTGAATTTCTGTAAATCATTTTTAGAAATTGTATCTGCTTTGGCAATCAATGGTACAATGTTCACCTGTAAATAAAGAGCCAAACAAAATCTCACCATTGAGGATTTGTTGTTATTCCTGGAATTTTTATGTCAAAACCTCATAATCTCTCACAGTAAATTTTTACAACTAGATAATCACTGGCTACTACCATACCTTTGTCACAAAACGGCTGTCCAAAATCATTAGTATTTTGAATATTAATCTTTTATCAGAATTCAGGTTTAGAAGTTCCAAATTTATTTTCTCAAACTTTCTTAAACTTTCCACACATTTGGAGTTATTAAAATGTACATAGTAGAATAAGATAGTCAAATTAATTCATATTCAATTTGATTTCTTAAACTGAGTACTGAAAGTCAGGAGTAACTTTCATCAATACTGTACACTAAATTAATTTTGTCTTTCATTTTCATCACCTTCTCCATAAATCCATGTATTTGTAGATATATTTGTTTTTGGTTTTCAAAGGCCACCTAAAAATAGTATACTTTTTTTGTTACTATACCTTGAAGACTGAATGTGTGTTGTGTGTGTGTGTGTGTGTGTGTGTGTGTGTGTGTGTGTATAATATCCTGCTCACAAATATCATTTGATGTTTGTAAAAAGGTATTATTTCTATATTGCATATTTGAGGTTGAAATTTTATTCATAAACTTTTCTTTGTAGTTCTGCAATATGATCACTCCTGTCTCCATGCAGTTACATTTTAATAATTAAACTTTGTAGAAATTAAAAATATGCAAAACTAGAAAATATCTGTTTTTACTGTGAAAGTATCTTATCAAATCATAGATATACAATGTCAAGTTCTGTGATATTGTAAGTGTGCATAAAAGTCAGTTCTAGGTATATTGTTTTTGTTTTAGATTCTTCAAAGTGCATTTTTTAAAAATCCTTGTACCAATCTAGGGCCTCAATATAACACTGATGTTCAAATTTTAGAATCTTAAATAAAACCTTCCACAGTAAAAAGCAGACAACTACTAAGATGGGTTCAAGTTTAACATAAATATCTTGGGTCATATTGCTGAGAAAGTTATCTTCTAATGATAGCAAAACCTTAACACATAACAAGTAGAAATTTCCATGTTAATAATCCCTTAAGTGTTCATATTTGAGGGATGAAAGTCACTTATTGCAGAAGAGAACTGAGCAACCTAGAAGAGAAGATGGCAGACACACACACACACCATTGCTCACCCTTTTATGTAATGTTCCTGTAAAAAAAAAAAAAAAGTAATTTTCTATATCTGGAAATTGTTTGATGATAACAGCTACCCATAAAATTAAAAATAAAACTATGGGGGCGCCTGTGTGGCTCAGTGGGTTAAGCCGCTGCCCTTGGCTCAGGTCATGATCTCAGGGTCCTGGGATTGAGTCCCGCATCAGGCTCTCTGCTCAGCTGGGAGCTTGCTTCTCTCTCTCTCTCTCTCTCTCTCTCTCTCTGCCTGCCTCTCCATCTACTTATGATCTCTCTCTGTCAAATAAATAAATAAAATCTTTTTAAAAATAAATAAATAAAACTATGTGTCCCTAGTGATTGAATACCCTAATGATCAAGAAATTGAGCCATCTCTTGATTTTAACTAGAAATCTAACTTCTTTCAACAACATGGTGACATATAAGATTAGGTACAGGATAGGTGAGCCTGTTGGTGGGTATTAGGAGGGTACATATTGCATGGAGCACTGGGTGTGGTGCATAAACAATGAATCTTGAAACATTGGAAAAAATAAAATTAAATTAAGATGTTAAAAAAAAAGATTAGGTACAAAATTTCTTTCCAGTTTGAACAATACACAGCACAAGTCAGGCCTTCTTTGATAAAAATTTTACAACTTTTTCTCTCCTCAACTTAATAAAGTGTAGAAAAAACTCATGATATAAAAGTTTCTTTCACATGTATATTTATCCTCTACTGGAAAAAATATATACATACATATTACATCCTGAATCCTCTGTGATAGGACCACTAACCAGGATCATGAAAACTTCATGACTCACACAATCAGGAGTAACAGGTAAATGTTAATGGGATAGTTTTATAGTACTGTAGAATGAAATCAATTTCAAAAATACAGAAAAACTGCCACAACCTCTATGAGTTTAATCATAAAAAAACCTGTAAATTTTTATTTAAAAATTTTTTAAACTTTATCTTATTTTCCTAATACACACCTAATTAATTAAATGTTTAATTAAATGTTTAATTTAAATTAGTCTTAATTAATTTAATTAATTTAAATTAATTAAATTAAATTAAACTAATTTAAGTTAATCAAATGTTTCTGGAAAGCTAAGGTTGAAATTTATCAAATGCTAGTACGTGTTCAATGTATCATCCCTCCCCAGTGCATACGTTGAGGCCCTAACCCTAAGTATCTCAGAAAAGACTCTTTAAAGAGGTGATCAAGTGAAAATAAGGTCATTAGAATAGGCCCTAATCCAACGTGACTGGTGTGTTTATAAGAATAGGAAACATAGGGTGCCTGGGTGGCTCTGCCTTCAGCTCAGGTCATGATCTCAGGGTCCTGGGATCGAGTCCTGCATTGGGCTCTCTGCTCAGTGGGGAGCCTGCTCCCCGCCCCCCCCCCGCCTGCCTCTCTGCCTACTTGTGATCTCTCTCTGTCAAATAAATAAATAAAATCTTTTTTAAAAAAATAGGAAACATGGACATAAAGAAACATCAAATATGTGTAGAGGAAAGACCATGTGGGGATGCAGTGAGAAGGCAACCATCTATCACTAAAAAAAAATAAATAAATAAAAATAAAGGTTTTAGAAGAAAAAGAAAACCTTGGTGACATCTTCATCTTGGACTTCTAATTCCCATAATTGTGTGAAAATTAATTTCTGTTATTTGAACTACTAAGTTTGTGGTATGTTTCCCTTGGAAACAATGCTTTAAGGACTAACAGAAAAAAAATTATATTTGGGGAAGCCTGGATGGCTAAGCATGTCCCTTCAGCTCAAGTCATGATCCCAGGATCCTGAGATCAAGCCCCCCATCAGGATCCCTGCTCAGAGGAAAGCCTCCTTCTCCTTCTCCCTCTCCCTCCGCCTGCTGCTCCCCTTGCTCATACTCTCTCCCTCTCTCTGTCAAATAAATAAAACCTCTTTTAAAAGAAAAAATAGGGGGCGCCTGCGTGGCTCAGTGGGTTAAAGCCTCTGCCTTCAGCTCGGGTCATGATCTCGGGGTCCTGGGATCAAGCCCTGCATTGGGCTCTTTGCTCCATGGGGAGCCTGCTTCCCCCCCGGCCGCCACCTGCCTCTCTGCCTACTTGTGATCTCTGTCAAATAAATAAATAAAAATATTTTTAAAAAAAGAAAAGAAAAATTATATTTTAACGTATTAAAATTAACAAGTTCTTATATGTAAATACCTTCAAGTTATATATTATCACAAAATAATTATCAAATCTTGGTAGGTTGATGGATTTATCTAACACACCTTACTGTCAATGTTCTTCATAGTTAATAGATCAAGGGACTTCAGGGAATGTCCTGTAGGTGAAATGAAGTAAAGACACACGTGTATACGGGAATCATGGTAATCAATGAAGGAATGTTTAATTTTCAATTCTTCTTGAAGATAGGCCTCAAATTGAGCATCTACATAGTCAACCACAGGTTGATAGCTGAAAAAAAAGATCATTTCAACAGATTAAAATGATAGATTAATAACACCTATAGTCTGTCTTTTCACCATTTAATAAATTGTTAATATGGGGGAGCTTGGGATGATGGTGGAGTAGGACACTGGGCTCACCCCATCCCATGTTTACAAATAGAAATCATCCACATCCAAGTCAACAAATCAGAGAGAGATCCAAAGATTGGCAAAACAAATTCCACAACTAAATATAGAGAAGCTGCATCTGGGGTGCCTGAGTGGCTCAGTAGGTTAAACCTTAGGTTCAGGTCATGATCCCAGGGTTCTGGAATGGAGCCCCACAATGGGGTCCCTGATTAGTAGGAGAACAGCTTATTCCTCTCTCTCTCCCTCTGTCCCTCCCTCTGCTTGTCCTCTCTCTCTTAGATGAATAAATAAAATCTTAAGAAGAAGAAGGAAGAGGAGAAGGAGGAGGGGGAAGAGGAGGAGGCCGGGAAGGAGGAGAAGGAGGAAAAGGAGAAGGAGAGGGAGAAGGAGAAGGGAAAGAATCTGCATCTGAAAGTTTAGGAAGGTCAGAAAGGTGGAGGAAAAATGCCCACAGAAGGGAGAGAGCTGCATGTGAAGAGAGGGGAGAGAAATAGGTCCTTGCACCAGG
This sequence comes from Enhydra lutris kenyoni, assembly GCF_002288905.1. Classification (NCBI taxonomy): domain Eukaryota; kingdom Metazoa; phylum Chordata; class Mammalia; order Carnivora; family Mustelidae; genus Enhydra; species Enhydra lutris. Next base: position 40,502,004 of record NW_019154097.1, read on the forward strand.
GAGCTCACACAAGGCAGACAAATTCCCACGTCTTTTGGTTTTAAAAACCAGAAGGGTGGGGGGAGGAGTCAAGATGGCATATAAGTAGCAGGCTGAGATGACATCAGGTAGCAGGATTTCAGCTAGATATTTATCAAACCATTCCAAACACCTACAAATCCAACAGGAGATTGAAGAGAAGAGCAGCAATTCTAGAAACAGAAAATCAACCACTTTCTGAAAGGTAGGACCTGTCGAGAAGTGAATCCAAAGTGACAGGAAGATAGACCGCAGGGGAAGGGGCCGGCTTCTGGCAAGTGGCAGAGTAACAGCACAAAATCAGAACTTTTAGAAGTCTGCTCCACTGAGGAACATCACTCCAGAAGCTAAGCGGGGGTGGAGCCCTTGTGGGGACAGCGTGCTCTCAGGTCCCACGGGTTCACAGAAGGATCAGGGGTGTCTGAGTGTAGCAGAGCTTGCAGGTATTAGAGGGGGGAAGCCAAATACAGAGATGGAGCAGAGGAGTGAGCTCTCAGCTCGGGGTTACCTTAAACTGTGATCCGTGGCACAGTTGGGCCACTGCTCTTTGAGCAGGGACCCCACAAGTGGCATATCCAGGGAGACCCCTGGAAGAGCGATAGGGATCTGCTAGGTTTGGAGACCCCAAATGGGGCTGTGTGCCAGAGACAGAAAAGCTCAGTCACAGGCTGAGTGAGCTTAGAGAACTGCTGGAGACCAGAGAGATGGAGTGATTGAGCGCTTTTCTCCAAGGGCACACTGAGGAGAGGGCCCTGAGCTCTCGGCTCCTCTGGGCTGGAGATTGGGCAGCCACCATCTTCATTCCCATCCTCCAGAGCTCTACAGAAAGTATTCAGGGAACAAAAGCTCCCAAGAGCAAACCAGAGCAAGTTACTTAGCCCAGCCCCTGGCAAGGGCAAGCAATTCCGCCTGGGCAAAGACACTTAAGAATCACTATAACAGGACCCTCCCCGAGAAGATCAGCAAGAAATCCAGCCAAGACCAAAATCACTGATCAGGGAGAACAGCGGAATTCCAGAGGAGGGGAAAGCAAATCATGGAATTCATGGTTTTTCCCCATGATTCTTTAGTCTTGCAAAGTTAATTAAATTTTTAAAAAATTTTTCTTATTGTAATTTTTTAACCTTTACCTTTCCCTCTTTTAACATTTTTTAACTCATTTATCTTAACAATACCTTTCTTTTAAAAAATTATTTCGAACCTTTGTTATTATAGTCATATTTTATCCTTCATTGTATCTGACTCTATCTTTTTTATACACATAGGGTTTTTTCTTCTAAAAACTTTTGAGATACAACTTCTTCTAATAGATCAAAATATACCCTAAATCTAGCACAGGCTTTGTTCTAGTCTCCAGCCTGAGCAAATTCTCTCCACTTTCTTTTTCTTTCTTTTCCCAACCAACTTATCAACTCTTTTTTTAGAATTTTTAAAAATTTTCATCTTTACAGTCATATTTCATCACTTTGTCATGTTTACACTTATTTTTTATAAATATGTGTGTGTGTGTGTGTGTGTGTGTGTGTGTGTGTGTTTCTTTATTTAAAATTTTGGGAGGTAGTTTCTTCTAAGAGACCAAAATGCTCCCAAAATCAAGTGGGCAGCTTTGTCCTATTCAGCAGTCTAATACATATTTTTTCTTTTCTCTTTTTCTTTTTCTTTTTTTGATTTTTTAACTTCTTTTTACCCCCTTTCTTCTCCCCACAATTTGGGGTCTCTTCTGATTTGGTTAACACATATTTTTCTGGGGTCTTTGCCACTGCTTTAGTATTTTGTTCTCTCATTCATACAGTCTTTTTTTTTTCTTTTAACTTCTTTTAGCAGAGTGTACATTTTTTTAATTTATTAATTTTTTAATTTTTTTATAAACATATAATGTATTTTTATCCCCAGGGGTACAGGTCTGTGAATCACCAGGTTTACACACTTCACAGCACTCCCCAATGTCCATAACCCCACCCCTCCTCCCGTCCCCACTTCCACCCACAACCCTCAGTTTGTTTTGTGAGATTAAGAGCCACTTATGGTTTGTCTCCCTCCTGATCCCATCTTGTTTCATTTATTCTTTTCCTACCCCCAAACCCCCCATGTTGCATCTCCACTTCCTCATATCAGGGAGATCATATGATAGTTGTCTTTCTCTGATTGACTTATTTCGCTAAGCATAATACCCTCTAGTTCCATCCACATCGTCACAAATGGCAAGATTTCATTTCTTTTGATGGCTGCATAGTATTCCATTGTATATCTATACCACCTCTTCTTTTTCTATTCATCTGTTGATGGACATCTAGGTTCTTTCCATAGTTTGGTTATTGTGGACATTACTGCTATAAACATTCGGGTGCATGTGCCCCTTTGGATCACTACGTTTGTATCTTTAGAGTAAATACCCAGTAGTGCGATTGCTGGGTCATAGGGCAGCTCTATTTTCAACTTTTTGAGGAACCTCCATGCTGTTTTCCAACACAGTACTAGAAGTCCTAGCCTCAGCAATCAGACAACAAAAAGAAATTAAAGGCATCCAAATTGGCAAAGAAGTCAAATTATCATTCTTTGCAGATGACATGATACTATATGCGGAAAACCCAAAAGACTACACTCCAAAACTGCTGGAACTTGTACAGGAATTCAGTAAAGTTGTCAGGATATAAAATCAATGCACAGAAATCAGTTGCATGTCTCTACACCAACCACAAGACAGAAGAAAAAGAAATTAAGGAGTCAATCCTATTTAGAATTGCACCCAAAACCATAAGATACCTAGGAATAAACCTAACCAAAGAGGCAAAGAATCTATTCTCAGAAAACTATAAAGAACTCATGAAACAAATTGAGGAAAACACAAAGAAATGGAAAAATGTTCCATGCTCCTGGATTGGAAGAACAAATATTGTGAGAATGTCTATGCTACCTAAAGCAATCTACACATTTAATGCAATTCCTATCATATATTCTTATCTGGATAAAATGACAAGGCAGAAAAACTCACCACAAAAAAAAAAAAAAAAAAGAACAAGAGACAGTACAAAAGAACTAGGGACCTAATCAATATGGACGCTGGTAATATGTCAGATCTAGAGTTCAGAATGATGATTCCCAAGGTGCTAGCTGGGATCGAAAAAGGCATGGAGGATATTAGAGAAACCCTATCTGGAGAAATAAAAGCCATTTCTGGAGAAATAAAAGAATAAAATCTACCGAGCTGAAATCAAAAAAGTTATTAATGAGGTGCCATCAAAAATGGAGGCTCTTACTGCTAGGAAATGAGACAGAAGAGAGAATTAATGATATAGAAGACCAAAGATGGAGAATATAAAAGCTGAGCAAAAGGGAGACAAAAAACTACTGGACCGCGAGGGAAGAATTTGAGAGATAAGCGATACCATAAGATGAAACAATAATAGAATAACTGGGATTCCAGAAGAAGAAGAAAGAGAGAGGGGGCAGAGGTATATTGGAGTGAATTATTGTAGAGAATTACCCTAATATGGCAAATAGAACAGCATCAAAATCCAGGAGGCGCAGAGAACGCCCTCAAAAATCAATAAGAATAGGTCCACACCCCGTCACCTAATAGTAAAACTTGCAAGTCTTAGTGACAAAGAGAAAGTCCTGAAAGTAGATCGGGGCAAGAAATCTGGGAGAGATATTAGATTGGCAGCAGACTTATCCACAGAGACCTGGCAGACCAGAAAGAACTGGCATATTCAGAGCACTAAATGAGAAAAACATGCAGCCAGGAATACTATATCCAGCTAGGTTATCATTGAAACTAGAAGGAGAGATAAAAAGTTTCCAGGACAAACAAAAACTAAAAGAGTTTGTAAACACCAAACCAGCCGTCCAGGAAATATTGAAAGGGGTCTTCTAAGCAAAGAAAGAGCCTAAAAGTAGTAGATCTGAAAGGAACAGAGACAATATACAGTAATAGTCACCTTGCAGGCAACACAATGGCACTAAATTCATATCTTTCAATACTTGCCCTGAATGTAAATGGGCTAAATGCCCCAATCAAAAGGCACAGGGTATCAGAATGGATTAAAAAAACCAAAACCCATCAATATTCTCTCTACAAGAAGCTCATTCTATTTTTTTAAAGATTTTATTTATTTATTTGACAGAACAAGAGATCACAAGTAGGCAAAGAGGCAGGCAGAGAGAGAGGGGGAAGCAGGCTCCCTGCTGAGCAGAGAACTTGATGCAGGGCTCAATCCCAGGACCCTGGGACCATGACCTGAGCCGAAGGCAGAGGCCTTAACCCACTGAGCCACCCAGGCGCCCCAAGAAACTCATTTTAAACTCATTTATACACCTCCAGATTTAAAGTGAGGGGGTGGAAAACAATGTAACATGCTAATGGACATCAAAAGAAAGCTGAAGTGGCAATCCTTATATCAGATCAATTAGATTTTAAGCCAAAGATTATAATAAGAGATGAGGAAGGACATTATATCATACTTAAGGGGTCTGTCCAACAAAAAGATCTAACAATTTTAAATATCTATGCCCCTAACATGGGAGCAGCCAACTGTATAAGCCAATTAATAACAAAATCAAAGAAACACATCAACAATAATACAATTATGGTAGGGGATTTTAACACACCCCTCACTGAAATGGACAGATCATCCAAGCAAAAGATCAACTAGGACATAAAGGCCTTAAATGACACATGGGACCAGATGGACATCACAGATACATTCAGAACATTCCATCCCAAGGCAACAGAATACACATTCTTCTCTAGTGCACATGGAACATTCTCCAGAATAGATCATATCCTAGGTCACAAACTGGGTCTCAACCAGTACCAAAAGATAGGGATCATTCCCTGCATATTTCAGACCACAATGTTGTGAAGCTAGAACTCAATCACAAGAGGAAATTTGGAAAGAACTCAAATACATGGAGGCTAAAGAGCATCCTATTAAAGAATGAATGGATCCACCAGGAAATTAAAGAAGAATTGAAAAAATTCATGGAAACAAATGATAATGAAAACACAACTTTCAAAATCTATGGGACACAGGAAAGGCAGTCCTGAGAGGAAAATATATAGCAATACAAGTCTTTCTCAAGAAACAAGAAAGGTCTGAAATACACAACCTAACCCTACACCTAAAGGAGTGGAGAAAGAACAACAAATAAAGCCTAAACCCAGCAGGAGAAGAGAACTAATAAATACCAGAGCAGAAATCAATGAAATAGAATCCAAAAAAAAACAATAGAACAAATCAATGAAACTAGAAGCTCGTTCTTTGAAAGAATTACTAAGATTGATAAACCCCTGGCCAGACTTATCAAAAGGAAAAGAGAAAGGATCCAAATAAATAAAATCATGAATGAAAGAGGAGAGATCACAATCAATACCAAAGAAATACAAACAATTATAAGAACATATTTTGAGCAACTATACGCCAACAAATTTGACAATCTGGAAGAAATGGATGCATTCCTAGGGATATATTAACTACCACAACTGAACCAGAAAGAAATAGAAAACCTGAACAGACCCATAACCAGTAAGGAGATTGAAGCAGTCATCAAAAATCTCCCAACAAACAACAGCCCAGGGCCAGGCAGCTTCCCAGGGGAATTCTACCAAACATTTAAAGAAGAATTAATTCCTATTCTCCTGAAACTGTTCCAAAAAAATAGAAATGGAAGGAAAACTGTCAACTCGTTTTATGAGGCGAGCATTACCTTGATCCCAAAACCAGACAAAGACCCCATCAAGAAAGAGAATTACAGACCAATATCCTTGATGAACAGAGATGAGAAAATTCTAGCCAATGCGACCCAACAGTACATTAAAAGGATTATTCACCATGACTAAGTGGGATTTATTACTGGGCTGCAAGGTTGGTTCAACATTGGCAAATCAATCAATATGATAAAATACATTAATAAAAGAAAAAACAAGAACCATATGATACACTCAATAGATGCTGAAAAAGCATTTGATAAAGTACAACATCCTTTCTTGATCAAAACTCTTCAAAGTGTAGGGATAGAGGGCACAAACCTCAATATCATCAAAGCCATCTATGAAAAACCCACCGCGAATATCATTCTCAATGGAGAAAAACTGAGAGCTTTTCTGCTAAGGTCAGAAACATGGCAGGGATGTCCATTATCACCACTGTTATTCAACATAGTACTAAAAGACCTAGCCTCAGCCATCAAACAAAAAGAAATTAAAGGCACCCGAATCAGCAAAGAAGAAGTCAAACTATCACGCTTTGCAGATGATATGATACTTTATGTGGAAAACCCAAAAGACTCCACTCCAAATCTGCTAGAACTGGTACAGGAACTCAGTAAAGTGTCAGGATATAAAATCAATGCACAGAAATCTGTTGCATTTCTATACACCAACAAGACAGAAGAATGAGAAATTAGGGAGTCAGTTCCATTTACAATTGCACCCAAAGCCATAAGATACCTAGGAATAAACCTAACCAAAGAGGCAAAGAATCTACTCAAAAAACTATAAAGTACTCATGAAAGAAATTGAGAAAGACACAAAGAAATGGAAAAACATTCCATGCTCATGGATTGGAAGAGCAAATACTGCGAAAATGTCTATGCTACCTTAAGCAATCTACACATTTAATGCAATCCCTATCAAAATACCATCCTTTTTTTTTTTCAAAGAAATGGAATAAATAATCCTAAAATTTATATGGAACCAGAAAAGACTCCGAATAGCCAGAAGAATGTTGAAAAAGAAAGCCACAGTTGGTGGCATCACAATTCCAGATTTCAAGCTCTATTACAATACTGTCGTCATCAAGACAGCATGGTACTGGCACAAAAATAGACACATAGATAAGTGGAACAGAATAGAAATCCCAGAAATAGACCCTCAACTCTATGGTTAACTAATCTTCAACAAAGCAGAAAAGAATGTCCAATGCAAAAAAAGACAGTCTCTTCAACAAATGGTGTTGGGAAAATTGGACAGCCACATGCAGAAAAATGAAACTGGACCATTTCCTTACACCACACACGAAAATAAACTCAAAATGGATGAAAGACCTCAATGTGAGAAAGGAATCCATCAAAATCCTTGAGGAAAACACAGGCAGCAACCTCTTTGACTTCAGTCATTGCAACTTCTTCCTAGAAACATCGCCAAAGGCAAGGGAAGCAAGAGAAAAATGAACTATTGGGACTTCATCGAGATCAAAAGCTTTTGCACAGTAAAGGAAACAGTCAACAAAACCAAAAGACAACTGACAGAATGGGAGAAGATATTTGCAAATGACATATCAGATAAAGGGCTAGTATCCAAAATCGATAAAGAACTTATCAAATTCAACACCCAAAGAACAAATAATCCAATCAAGAAATGGGCAGAGGACATAAACAGACATTTCTACAAAGAAGACATCCAGTAGCCAACAGACACATGAAAAAGTGCTCCACATCACTCAGCATCAGTGAAATACAAATCAAAACCACAATGAGATACCATCTCACACCAGTCAGAATGGCTAAAATTAACAAGTCAGGAAATGACAGATGCTGGCAAGGTTGCAGAGAAAGGGGAACCCTCCTAAACTGTTGGTGGGAATGCAAGATAGTACAGCCACTCTGAAAAATAGCATGGAAGTTCCTCAAAAATTGGAAATTAGAGCTACCCTATGACTGAGCAATCGCACTACTGGGTATTTACCCTAAAGATAAAAATGTAGTGATCTGAAGGGGCACATTCACCTGAATGTTTGTAGCAGCAATGTCCACAATAGCCAAACTATGGAAAGAACCTAGATGTCCATCAACAAATAAACAGATAAAGAAGATATAATGTATATATACACAATGGAATACTATGCAGCCATCAAAAGAAATGAAATCTTGCCATTTGCGATGACATGGATGGAACTAGAGGGTGTTATGCTGAATGAAATAAGTCAATCAGAGAAAGACAATTATCATATGATCTCCCTGATATGAGGAAGTTGAGAGGCAACGTGGGGATGGGGGGGTAGGAAGGAAAAAATGAAACAAGATAGGATAGGGAGGGAGAAAAACCATAAGAGACTCTTAATCTTACAAAACAAACAGGGTTGTTGGGGGAGGAGGGTAGGGAGAGGGTGGTTAGGTTATGGACAATGGGGAAGCTATGTTCTATGGTGAGTGCTGTGAAGTGTGTATACCTGGTGATTCACAGACCTGTACCCCTGGGGCTAATGATACATTATATGTTAAATTTAAAAATTAATTTAAAAAAAACAGAGGGGCTGAATTCCATGAATTTGTATAACCATTGGGATTTGGAATCTGGAGCTTTAAATGCTGGCTGACTCAGCACTGGGCAAGCCCAGAGGATTAGTAATAGCTGTAATAGCTGTGTCACACTACCATTAAGAGAAAACAGCCTGTGCATGGAGGTAATATAAAAATGGCAGTCTACACAATGCTGGGGGCAAACTGGAGACACACCTGTTTATACTGTTTTCAAAGTATGTTTGAGACTTCGCTGAAAATGAGAGAGTTGGCAGGTGCCACTTTCCACTCCCATTTCCCAACATAAGCACAGGACCATCTGCAGGACCCTGGGCTGCATAGACACTAGTAAACTAACTTGTCAGCAAAATGCCATGCCCACAAGTTCTCCTAAGGACTCCAACACACCAATGCTGCTAGTCTCAGCCCTGGGCTCAGAGAAGATTTCATTAAGCTGCATATGAGCCCTGCCCAGCTGCTGGGTGCACAGCCACCATTGCACACCTAACTCAGCTATGCCCACATATCACCACAAACTGTGCCCAGAAACCCATACCCTCTCCTACTGAAGCCCAGCCTCCAACTGTCCCAAAACTTCAAGGGATCCAACATAAGAATATTTGCACAAAGAAATTTTTGCTAAAGCTTCTTCCCCACCCTCAAGTTCTCCAGCAGGTGAAACTCCTAAGAGATGCCTTGCCTAGGTCCCACTAACACTACAGAGAACAAGCACGGTCCACAATAAGCAGACAGTCAGTGCAGGTGACTAACTGAAGGGAAAAGTGCACAGACACAAAAGCAGGATGTAAGTAGCACATGCAGGACACACTACTGAAGTGCAGTTTCCAGTACACAAGGGACACTGCACAGGACCTCTTCTTCATAAATTCACTACTTTCAAGAGGAGAAGACATAGCTGACATTCTTAACATACGCCAATAGACACAAAGAGGCAGACAAAGTGAGGAGGCAGAAAAACCTATCCAAATTGAAAGAATGGGACAAGGCCACAACCCATTCAAAGAAAAACAAAAGAAACATGCCTAATAGATAAGGATCATGAGGACTCACTGTAACTGAAAGAGTGGAAGACATGAGCAAAGACCTTAAGAAAGAGAAAAGGAACAAACAGCAGAGACAACAAGCACAATATAATTGTTTATTTCCTTTCACTGTATTTTATTGTATTTTACATTGGATATATATGTTTTTCATTCTTTCCTATTTTGGAATCTAGTTTTCTTTAACAAGTAGGCCAAAATAGCAAGATCTAGTTCTTTGTTTTGTTTCTAGCTTGACTTTTTCTTATTTTGTTTTGTTTTTCTATTCTTCAGTGTTTTTTTTCTGTTGTTGTTGTTAAGGCTATCTTTTCTGTATATTTCTGATAGTCCTTTCTGGACAAAATGACAAAACAGAGAAAATCCTCCAAAAGGAAGAACAAGAACTTGTACTCACTGTGAGATTTAATCAACATGGATATAAGTAAGAGGTCTGAGATAGAAGTTAAAGCTATTATAAAGATACTAGCTGGGCTTGGAAAAAAGTATAGAAGACACAAGAGAATTCCTTACTGTAGAAATAAAAGAACAAAAATCTGCTCAGGACAAAACTAAAAATGCCATTACTGAGATGTAGTTAAAAATGGAGGCTCTAAAAGCAAGGATAAATGAGACAAAAGAGTCAGTGACAGAAGATAAAATGCTGGAAAATAAAGAAGCTGAAAAGATGAGAGAAAGAAAACTACTGTATCACAAAGGGAGACTTAGAGAAATAAGCAAATCCATAAAGTGAAATAATATCTGGATTATAGGGGGTCCCAGAAAATGAATAGAGGGAGACACGGGCAGAATATTTATTTGAACAAATTAAAGCTGAGAACTTCCCTAATCTGGGAAAGAAAAGAGGTATTCAACTCCACGAGGCACAGAGAAACCCCCTCAAAATCCATAAAAATAGGTCAGTACCTCCACATATAATAGTGAAGCTTACAAATTTCAGATACAAATAGAAAATCATGAAAAGAACTCAGGACAAGAGGTCCTCAACCTATAAGGGTCGGCACATAAGGCTGGAAGCAGACCTATCCACAAAGACCCAGCAGGCCAGAAAAGACTGGCATCATATTTTCAATGTGCTAAATGGGAAAATATGCAACCAAGAATACTTTATCCAGCAAAGCTATCATTCAGAATAGAAACAGAGCTAAAGAGTTTCAAAGACAAACAAAAACAAGGAATTTGTGAATACTAAACCAACCCTATGAGAAATATTAAAGGGGACACTTTGAGCAAAAAGAGAGACCAGAATTAAAGATATCAAAGAACATGACCTACAGAAACAACAGCTTTATAGATAATACAATGGCATTAAATTCATATCTCTCAGTAATGACCCTGACTGTAAATGCAATAAATGCTCCAATAAAAAGGCATAGGGTATCACATTGGATAAGGGGGTAAAAGCAAGACCCATCAAAATGCTTCTTACAAGAGACTCATTTTAGACATATAGACACTTCCAGAATGAAAATGAGGTGGTGGAGAACCATTTATCACACTAACGGACATCAAAAGAAAGCTGCAGTAGACATCCTTATACTGGACAAACAATATTTTAAAATAAAGACTATAATAAGAGATGAAGAAGGACAATATATCATAAAAGTATCTATCCAACAAGATCTAACAATTGTAAGTTGTTATGACCCTAACTAGATAGCATCCAAATATATAAACCAATTAAAAACAAATCTAAAGAAGTTCATTATAGTAATACAATGATACTAAGGGACTTTAATACCCCACTCACAGCAATGGACAGATAATATAGATCATCTAAGCAGAAGATCAACAATTGAATGACACAAAGGACCAGATGGATTAAAAGATATATTCAGATAGTTCATTCTAAAGTAGCAGACACACATTCTTCTCAAGTGCACGTGGAACATTCTCCAGAATAGGTAACATACTGAGTCACAAATCAGGACTCAACCAGTACAAAAAATTAAAATCATACAATGAATATTCTCAGACCACAATTTAAAACTTGAAATCAACTACAAGAAAAACATGGAAGAGCATCCTACTAAAGAATGAATGGGCCAACCAGGAAATTAAAGAAGAAATTTTTTAAATAAATGGAAATAAATGAAAATGAAAACCCAACATTTCAGAATTCTTGGGATACAGCAATGGTGGTTCTAGGAGGGAAGCATATAGCAATACAGGCCTTTCTTGAGAAACAAAAAGAGTCTGAAACAGATAACCTAACTTTACACTTGAAGGAGCTGGAAAAAGAACAGCAAATAAAGCCTAAATCAGGCAGAAGAATAGAAATAAGAAAGATTAGAGCAGAAATCAATGACAAAGAAATAAAAAAAAAAAACAGTAGACCACACCAATGAAATTAAGAGCTTGTTCTGCAAAAGAATTAATGACATTGATACACCCCTGTCCAGATTTATCAAACAGAAAAGGGGAAAGACCAAAATAAATAAAATCATGAATGAAAGAGAAGAGATTAAAACCAACATCAAAGAAATACAATTCTAAGGCAATATTATGAGTAATTCCATGCCAACAAATTAGACAATGTGGAAGAAATGGATGCATTCCTCAAAACATATAACTACCAAAACTGAAACAGGAAGAAATAGAACAGACCTGAACAGACCCATATCCAGCAAAGAAATTGAATGAGTAATCAAAAATTTCCCAACAAATAAGAGTACAGGGCCAGATGGCCTCCCAGAGAAATTCTACCAAACATTTAAAGAACTAAAGATCGTAATTAGAGATACAGAAGGACACTATATCATGCCTAAAGAGTCTATCCAACAGGAGGATCTAACAATCAATTGTAAATATTTATGTCCCTAACATGGGAGCAACAAACTACATAAGCCAGCTGTTAACTAAAATAATGAATTATGTTGATAATAGTACATTAATAATAGGAGACCTCAACACTCCACTCTCAGCAATAGACAGATCCTCTAAGTAGAAAAATCAACAAAGAAACAAGAGCTTTGAATGACACAGTGGACCAGATTGACCCCATAGATATATGCAGAATATTCCACCCTAAAACAACAAAATATTCATTCTTCCTGAATACACATAATACTTTCTCCAGAAAAGACAACATACTGGGTCACAAATCATGTCTCAACTGATACCAAAAGATTGAGGTTATTACCTGCATATTCTCAGACCACAGTGCTTTGAAACTGGAACTCAATCACAAGAAAAAAAAATTTGGAACTAATGCAAACATTTGGAAGCTAAAAACTATCCAGCTTAAGAATGATTGGGTCATAATTTGAATCTCCCTGATGGATTCTGTTACGCTGAAAAGAAATTAAAAAAAAAAATGACAATAGGGTGGTGGGGTTATGGACATTGGGGAGGTTATGTGATATGGTGAGTGCTGTGAAGTGTGTAAACCTGGCGATTCACAGACCTGTACCCGTGAGGCTAATAATACATTATATATTTATAAAAAAAATAAATAAAATAAAATAAAAAATAAATAGAAAAACAAAGAATGATTGGGTCAAAAAATAAATAAAATTTTTTTAAAAAAAAGAATCATTGGGTCAACCAGGAAATCAAAAAAACACTTAAACAATTAATGGAAACCACAGAGAACAAAAACACCTTGGTCCAAAACCTATGGGATACTGCACAGGAGGTCTCAAGGAGAAAATACATAACCATCCAAGCCTCATTCAAAAAAAAAAAAAGAAGAAGAAGAAGAAGAAGAATCCTGAATTCACAAATTAGCTTTACACCATAAAGAATTGGAGAATCAACAACAAATTAAGCCTACCCCATGGATAAGAAGAGAAATAATTAAGATTGGAGAGAAATCAATGAATTAGAAACCAGAAAAACAGTAGAGCAGATCAATGAAACCAGAAGCTGGTCCTTTAAAAGAATTAGTAAGATCGATAAACCACTGGCCAGACATACCCAAAAGAAAAGAGAGAAGACCCAAATTGATAAAATCATGAATGAAAGAGGAGAGATTACTACTAACACCAAGGAAGAAAAAACAATAATCAGAAATTATTACCAACTACTACTATATGGCAATAAATTAAGTAACCTGAAAGAAATTGATGCCTTCCTGGAAACCCATAAACTTCCAAGACAGAAACAAGAAGAAACTGACAACCTGAATAGACCAATAACTAGTAACAAAATTGAAGCAGTTATCAAAAGCCTCCCAAAAAAAACAAGAGGCCAGGACCTGATGGATTTCCTGGGGAATTCTACCAAACATTCAAAGAAGAAATAATACCTACTCTCTTGAAGCTGTTTCAAAAAAATAGAAACAGAAGGAAAACTTCCAGACTCATTCTATGAGGCCAGCATTACCTTGATCCCAAAACCAGGCAAAGATCCCATCAAAATGGAGAATTACAGAGCAATATCCCTGATGAATATGGATGCCAAAATTCTCAGCAAGATCCTAGCCAATAGGATCCAACAGTACATTAAAAGGATTACCCTCCACAACCAGGGGGGATTTATCCCTGGGAGGCAAGGGTGGTTCAACATTGGCAAATGAATTTCTGTGATAGAACAAATTAATAAGAGAAGAGACAAGAACCACACAGTCCTCTCAATTGATGCAAAAAAAAAAAAGCATTTGACAAAATACAGCATCCGTTCCTGATTAAAACTCTTCAGAGTATAGGGATAGAAGAAATATTCCTCAATTTCATAAAATCCAACTATGAAAAGTGCATAGTGAATACCATCTTCATGGGGAAATGCTGAGAACCTTTCCCTTAAGATCAAAGAAATGACAAGGACGCCCATTCTCGCCACTATTATTCAACATTAGAACTGGAAGTCCTAGCCACAGCAATCAGAAAACAAAAAGAAATAAAAGGTATTCAAATTGGCAAAGAAGAAGTCAAATTCTCTCTTCACAGATGACATGATGCTCTATATGGAAAACCCAAAAGACTCCACCCCCATAACTACAGAACTCATACAACAATTCAGTAATGTGTCAGGATACAAAATCAATGTACAGAAATCAGTTGCTCTCTTATACACTAACAATGAAAATATAGAAAGGGAAATTAGAGAATTGATCCCATTTACTATAGCACCAAGAACCATCAGATACCTGGGAATAAACCTAACCAAAGAGATAAAGGATCTGCCCTCGAGGAACTACAGAACATTCATGAAAGAAATTGAAGAAGACACAAAAAGATGGAAAAGCTCGTGGATCAGAAGAATAAACATTGTTAAAATGTCTATACTGCCTAGAGCAATCTGTACGTTCAGTGCCATCCCAATCAAAATTCCACTGGTGTTTTTCAAAGTGCTGGAACAAACAATCTTAAAATCTGTATGGAACCAGAAGAGACCCCAAATTGCAAAGAAAAACAAAACTGGGGACATCACATTGCCTGATTTCAAGCTTTATTACAAAGCTGTGATCACCAAGACAGCATAGGACTGGAACAAAAACAGACACATAGACCAGTGGAACAGAGTAGAGATCCCAGGTATGGACCTGAAATTCTATGGTCAAGTAATCTTTGACAAAGCATGAAAAAATATCCAGTGGAAAAAAGGCAGTCTCTTCAATAAATGGTGCTGTGAAAATTGGACAGCTATGTATAGAAGAATGAAACTTGACCATTCTCTCACACCATAAAGATAAACTTGAAATGGATAAAAGACCTCAATGTGAGTCAGGAATCTATCAAAATCCTAGAGGAGAACACAGGCAGTAACCTCTTCGACATCAGCCACAGCAACTTCTTTCAAGACATGTCTCCAATGACAAAGGAAACAAAAACAAAAATGAACTTTTGGGACTTCATCAAGACCAAAAGCTTCTGCACAGCAGAGGAAACAGTCCACAAAACAAAGAGACAACCCATGGAATGGGAGAAGATATTTGCAAATGACACTACAAACAAAGGGCTGATATCCAAGATCTATAAAGAACTCAAACTCAACACACACAAAACAGATAATCACGTCAAAAAATGGGCAGAAGACATGAAAAGACACTTCACAAAGAACACAGAAAAGTGGCTACCAGATACATGAAAAAATGTTCATCATCATTAGCCATCAAGGAGATTCAAATCAAAACCACATTGAGATACCACCTTACACCAGTTAGAATGGAAAAATTAGCAAGACAGGAAACAAGTGTTGGAGAGGATATGGAGAAAGGGGAACCCTCTTACACTGTTGGTGGAAATGCAAGTTGGTGCAGCCACTTTGGAAAACAGTATGGAGATTCCTTAAGAAGTTAAAAATAGAGCTACCCTATGACTCTGCAATTGCACTACTGGGTATTTACCCCAAAGATACAGATGTAGTGAGCAGAAGGGCTTTATGTACTCCAATGTTCATAGCAGCAATGTCCACAATTGCCAAACTGTGGGGAGAGCCGAGATGCCCTTCAACAGATGAATGGATAAAGAAAATGTGGTCCATACATACAATGGACTATTACTCAGCCATCAGAAAGGATGAATACCCAACTTTTGTATCAGCATGGATGGGACTGGAGGAGATAATGCTGAGTGAAATAAGTTAAGCAGAGAGAGTCAACTATCATATGGTTTCATTTACTTGTGGAGCATAAGGAATAACACAGAGAACATTATGAGGAGAGGAAAAGTGAATTGAGGAAATCAGAGGGGGAGATGAACCATGAGAGATTGTGGACTCTGAGAAACAAACCGTGGGTTTTGGAGGGGAGAAGGTGGGGGGTTATGGGAGCCTGGTGCTGGGTATTAAGGAGGGCACATATTGCATGGAGCACTGGGTGTGTTACATAAACAGTGAATCTTGGAACTCTGAAAAGGTAAAATTACATATTTAAAAAAAGATAAAAACAGAACAGGAGACAGACCATAAAAAACTCTTAACTCTATGGGGGAAAAATGAGGTTTGATAAAGGAGCAGTGGGTGAGGGGGATGGGCTAAATGGGTGATGGTCATTAATGAGGGCACTGGATGTCATGAGCACTTGGTGTTATATTCAACTGATGAATCACTAAATTCTACATCTGAAACTAATTTTAAAAATATTCATTCAGGGCGCCTGGGAGGCTCAGTGGGTTAAGCCACTGCCTTCGGCTCTGGTCATGATCTCAGGGTCCTGGGATCGAGTCCCACGTCGGGCTCTCTGCTCGGCAGGGAGCCTGCTTCCCTCTCTCTCTCTCTGCCTGCCTCTCTGTCTGCTTGTGATCTCTGTCTGTCAAATAAATAAATAAAATCTTTAAAAAATATATATTCATTCAATATGGGTACATGCGGGATGCCTGGGTGGCTCAGTTGGTTAAGCTGCTGCCTTTGGCTCAGGTCATGATCCCAGGGTCCTGGGATCGAGCCCCGTGTCAGGTTCCTTGCTTGGTGGGGAGCCTGCTTCTCTCTCTGCATCTGCCTGTCACTCTGCCTGCTTGTGTGCTCTCTCTCCCCGCCAACACATAAATTTTAAAAAATATGGGTACATGAATCCTTATGTTATAGCATCATTATCAACAACAGCTAATCTACAGAAAGAGCTTAAATATCCATCACTGAGAAGAGGAAAGTGTACAGAAGAGTAGAGGATCCCCATTTCATCTGGTCCCTCATATTCAGCTAGCTGTATAACAAATCATTCTGAACACCTGTGAATTCAACCTGAGATCTAATAAAAGAATTGCTGAAATTCTTGAAATATAAAAGCGAACAATTTTTGAAGTAGGAGGTGAGATTCGAATCTGAGGGAAAAGATCAGAAGATAAACCATGGGGGAACAGACCCTCTATAAAGTTACTGCCAGAAATTGATATAGCAGTGAAGTGCAAAATCGGATCTTTTGGAAGTCTGCTCCTGTGAAGGACCTCCCAGCCTTAATGATGCTCAGAGTGTGAAGTGTGACAGAATCCTATGTGGGACAGTGTAGTCTCGGGATCCCTGGGGTCACAGAAAGAATGGGTATGCCTGAGTGTGGCAGAGTTTCCAAACATTGGAGTGGGGAAGCCTGCCACAATTAGCAAGACCCAGAATGGCCTCTTACCTAGGTGTTGACATGAACCATGAAC
This sequence comes from Enhydra lutris kenyoni, assembly GCF_002288905.1. NCBI lineage: Eukaryota > Metazoa > Chordata > Mammalia > Carnivora > Mustelidae > Enhydra > Enhydra lutris. Next base: position 40,519,345 of record NW_019154097.1, read on the forward strand.
CATGACAGGATTGGGTCCTGTCCAAGGAGGGGACCAGTGGACTTTGGGGCCACAATGAGACATCTCTTCCTCTCATCCCTTCCTCCCATGGGAGGTTTGGTGCAGATGTGCACTACAGGAGTCTGTGGAATTTGGTGAACATGGAAGGGGCTGACTGCCTTTCCCTGAGGGACACTGAAGAGAGGGGGCTGTGATTGTTCACAACAGAGCTGGAAATCAGGCACCACCATGGTTTTTTTTTTTTTTTACTTTTATTTCATCATCTAAAAGAATTTGAAAAGCCTTCAGGGAACAAAAGCCACATAGAGCAACACAAAGTAGCTTACACTGAGACCGGCCCCCTGGCAAGGTTTGGTGCAACTCTGCCAGGCAAAGACATCTGAGAAGCAGTGCAACACACACCTCCTCCAGAAGATCAACAGAATCAAGTTTATAAATCACTCAGAACTCAAAAACTTCTGCACTAGGTATAAATAGCATATAGAATTGGAGGTTTTTCACATGAGTCTTTAGACTTTCAATTTAAATTTTTTTTCTTTTTTTCCTTTTTAAATAGTTTCTTATTTTATCAACTCTTTGCTTTTAAGTCTTTTTTAATTTTCACTTTTACATTTATATTTTATAGATATATTCTTCATTTTTTGCTTCTTTCACTGTATTCAATTTTATTATTGAATATATATAAGTTCTGCTTTCTTTACAATTTTGAGATTTAGTGTCTTCTAAAAAAACAGACCAGGGTTCCTGGGTGGCTCAGTGGGTTAGACCTCTGCCTTCAACTCAGGTCATGATCTTGGGGTCCTGGGATCAATCCCTGCACTGGGCTATCTACTCAGCAGGGATCCTGCTCCCCCCACCCCGCCTGCCTCTCTGCTTACTTGTGATCTCTGTCAAATAAATAAATAAAATCTTTTTTAAAAATAAAAAATAAATTAAAAAACAGACCAAAATACACCCAGGACCAATTGGATCACACTGTTTTGTCCAAGTATATTATTTCTTTTTTCCCTTTTTCATTTTCTTTTCATTTTTGGATTCTGACCTTTTCAGATGTGTCTAGTGTGTATTTCACTTGGGTCATAGTTGATATTTTTCATTTTGTCTTCTTGTTCATTCATTCCTCTCTGGGCAAAATGACTAGAGGAGGAATTCACAACAAAAGAAAAAAAACAGAGATAATGTTCTCTGCCACATATCTAATTGATATGGACATAAGTAAAATGTCAGAGCACACATTCGGGATAACAATTATAAAGTTACTAGCTTGGCTTGAAAGAGGCATAAAAGACACTAGAGAATCTCTTAATGCAGAAATAAAATCTAATCAGGTCGAAATTAAAAATGCTTTAACTGACATGCAGTTTAAAATGGATGCTTTAACAGGATAAATGAAACAGAAGAAAGAGTCAGTGACACAGAAGAAGAGAAGATGGATAGGAAGAAGGCTGAGGGAATGAGAGAAAAACAACTAATGGACCATGAGGGAGGGCTTCAAGAAATCAGTGATACCATAAAGTGAAACAATACTAGAATAACTGGGGTCCCAAAGGAAGAACAGACAGATGAGGAAGAGAGAAAGAGGGTATATTAGAGCAAGTCATAGCTGAAAACTTCTCTAAACTGGGGAAGGAAACAGGTATTCAAGTCCAGGAGATAGAGAGAACTCCCCCCATAAAAATCAATAAAAATAGATCAACACCCCAATATATAATAGTGAATCTTGCAAATTTCAGAGATGAAGAGAAAATCTTGAAGGCAGCTAGAGACAAGAACTCTTTAACCTACAAGGAAAGGAGGATTAGACTGACAGCAGACCTACCAACAGAGACCTGGAAGGCCAGAAAGGACTCACATGATATATTCTGGGTACTAAATAAGAAAAACCTGAAGCCAAGAATATTTTATCTCTCGATGCTGTCATTGTTAATGCAAGGAGAGATAAATAGCTCCCAGGAAAAACTAAAACTAAAAGAATTTGTGATCACTAAACCAGCCCTGCAGGAAATTTTAAAGGGTATCCTGCAAGCGAACAGAGAGCCCAAAAGTATCATAGACCAGAAAGAAGCAGAAACAATTATTCAGAAACAGGACCTTTACAGGTAATACAATTGCACCAAATTCATATCTTTCAATAATTACTCCGAATGTAAATAGGCTAAAAGCTCCAATCTAAAGACAGGATATCAAAATAAATAAAAAAGCAAGACCAGTTGATATGTTCTTTATAAGACACTCACTTTAGACTAAAGACACCTCCAAATTGGAAGTGACGGGGTGGATAACCATTTATCATGCTAATGGACCTCAAAAGAAAGCTGGGGTAACAATCCTTATATCAGACAAATTAGATTTTAAACCAAAGACTGTAATAAGAGATTAGGAGGGACACTGTATCATACTTAAAGGGTCTATCCAACAAGAAAAACTAACAATTATAAATATTTATGCTCCTAACTTGGGTGTAGCCAAATATGTAGACCAATTAATAACAAAATTAAAGAAATACATTGATAATAATAAATAATAGTAGGGGACTTTATCACCCCACTCACTGCAAAGGACAGATCATCAAAGCAGAAGATCAACAAGGAAACAAAGGCTTTTAATGACACACTGGATCAGATGGACTTCACAGATATACTCAGAGCACTTGATCCTAAAGCAAAAAAAAAAAAAAAAAAAAATTCTTCTCAAGTGCACATAGAACATCCACCAAAATAGGCCACATCACTGGGTCACAAATCAGGTCTCAACCAGTAGCAAAATATTGGATCATTCCCTGCATATTTTCAGACCACAGTACTTTGAAAATTGAAATAAATCACAAGAGGAAATTTGGAAGGAACTCAAATATTTGGAGGTTAAACAGCATCCTACTAAAGAATGAATGGGTCACCAGGAAATTAAGAAGAATTAAACAATTCATGGAAACAGATGAAAATGAAAACAAAACTGTTCAAAACTTTTGGGATGCAGCAAAGGAGGCCCAAAGAAGGGATTATGTAGCAATACAAGACTGTCTCAAAAAATTAGAAAAGTCAAATACACAAGCTAACCATACATCTAAAGGAGCTGGAGCTGGAACAGCAAATAAAGCCTAAATCCAGCAGGAGAGGAGAATTAATAAACATTAGAACAGAAATCAATTAAATACAAACCGAAAGAACACTAGAACAGATTAATGAAACTAAAAGCTGATTCTTAGAAAGAATTAACAACATCGATAAACCCGCTAGACAGATTTATCCAAAATAAAAAAGAAAGGACCCAAATTAATAAAATCATGAATGAAAGAGGAGAGATGACAACCAACACCAAGGAAAAACAGAAAAATTGAAGAACATATCATGAGCAACTATATGCCAATGAATTATGCAATCTGGAAGAAATGGATACATTTCTAGGAACTTATAAACTACCCAAACTGAAACAGGAAGAAATAGAAAACCTGAACAAACCCATAACTATTAAGTAAATTGAACCAGTAATCAAAAATCTCCCAACAAACTAGAGTCCAGGGCCGAATGGGTTCCCAGGGGAATTCTACCAAACATCTAAAGAACTAATGCTTATTATTCTAACCTGTTTGAAAAATTGGAAAGGAGGAGACAGAAAGTATGGCAGAGGAGTAGAGAACCCTATTTCGACCAGACCCCTTAATTTAGCTGGATATCTACCAAACCATTCTGAACATCCACGAAATCAGCCTGAGATGTAAAAATACATATCTGGATCTCTACAAACAGAATATAGCCGGTCTCGGGGTGTGAGGCAGGGAGCCATGATTCTGCATGCAGATACCAGAAGATACACATAAGAGCCACCATAAGCTGGTGCCGGGAAGGTGATATAAAAACCAGAATGCAAAAGTGTCCTGCACTGGGGACTGGGAAGACTCACAGACCCAAAGAGGCAGGGAAAGGACTTTAATGTAGCCTCCATAGAAGATCCAGGAGTTGCAGCTACACACACGTGAACTGGGGGCAGCTCAAGATTTTAGAAGCACAAAGGGCAGAGACACACCCGGCCCTGAGTTCCACCTCTGGGAGTGCTGCTGTGGGGCACATAACCAAAGAGGCTGTGTGTCTCTCTGTGTGTCTCAGCAGCCCAGACAGAAATGCAGACACCATGGCCTGGAGAGCTCAGTGAAGAGCAGACTGATTTCTCTGCTCCGGGACAGAGGTTTGGATGTGGTCACTTCTGCTCTGACTCTTGGAAGAGACACAGAAAGCCACCAGGGAAAGTTGCCAGTAAACAAACCCCCCTCCCAAAAAAGTTTTCACTGAACCCACCCCACTGACAGGGGGCAGGGCAACTGCCCAAGCAGGATTGCCTGAGTAACAGTGTGGCAGGACCCTTCCCCAGAAGATAGGCTGGAAGAACAAGAGGATGACAACCCTAAAGTCCCTATAAAACAGGTGCATCTTGCTTAGGTTGTCGTTAATACTTTGGACTCTGTACATTACATCAACCACCCCCAAAAGAATGACTAAAAGGAGGAACCCCCACAAGGAAAAGAATCAGAGACTGTGACCTCTGCCACAGACCTAATGGATATAGATATAAGCAAGATGTCAGAAATAGACATAGAAAAGAAGGAAACTGAGCAGTTCTGGGAAAAACAGATTAAATCCCAACTGATCAGACTAAGAGAGATTAATGACACCATGAAATATTCCAATGTCAAAATTATTGGGATCCCTGAGGGGGTAGAGAAAGAGAAGGGTCTAGAAAATATATTTGAGAAAATCCTAGCTGAGAACTTCCCTAATCTGTGGAAGAAAACAAGTGGAGAGGCAGAGAGGACCCCTTCCAAGATCAATGAGAGCAGACTGACACCCAAAAATATACTAGTACAATTTGCAAACCTTAGATCTAAGGAAACAATCATAAAAGCAGACGGGGCAAGAGATTTCTTACACACAGAGGGAGGAATATCAAAATAACGTCAGACCTGTCCACAGAGACTTGGCAAGACAGAAGGGTATGGCAAGACTTATTAAGCATACTAAATGAGAAGAACATTTATCAAGGATACTTTATCCAGCAAAGATTTCAGTGAGAATGGATGAAGAGACAAGGAGTTTCCAAGACCGGCAGAAACTGAAAGACTATGTGACCATTAAGCCAGTCCTTCAAGGAATATTAAGAGGGAAGAACTGTAAAAGAAGAAAGACACCAAGAGTGATATAGAACAGAAATTTACAGATACAATCTATAGAAACAAGAACTTCACAGACAACATGATGAAAATAAAATCATATCTTTCAATAGTCACTCTCAATGTGAACAGCATAAATTATTCCATGAAATGGCACAGGTTTGCAGATTGGATGAAAAGACATGACCTATCCATATTGTGTCTACAAGAGACTTATTTTGAACCTAAAGATACATCCAGACTGAAAGTGAGTAGATGGAGAACCACCTTTCATACCAATAGACCACAACAGAAATCTAGGGTAGCAATTCTTATATCAGACAAATTATATTTTAAGTTAAAAACTAGTAAGAGATACAAAAGGACATTATATAATTCTTCAAGGATCTATCCAACAAGAAGATCAAACAATTATAAATATCTATGCCCCCAACATGGGAGCAGCCAACTACATAAGCCAGTTGTTAACCAAAATAACAAATCAGGTTGATAATAATACTTTAATAGTAGGAGACCTCAACATTCCACTCTAAGCAATAGACAGATCACCTAAGCAGAAGATCAACAAAGAAACAAGACCTTTGAAGCATACACTGGCCCAGATGGACTTCGTAGATATAGACAAAACATTCCACCCTAAAAAAACAGAATACTCATTCTTCTCAAATACACATGGAACTTACTCCACAATAAACCACATACTGGATCACAAACCAGGTCTTAACTGATACGAAAAGACAGGGATTATTCCCTGCATATTCTCAGACAACAATGCTTTGAAACTGGAACTCAATCACAAGAAAAATACTGCAAGGAACGCAAACACTTGGAAGCTAAAGACCATCCTGCTTAAGAATATTTGGATAAACCAGGAAATTAAAGAAGAACTTAAACAATTCGTGGGAACAAATGAGAACAAAAACACCTTGGTCCAAAAATCTATGGGATATGGTAAAGAAGGTCCTAAGGGACCATACATACATAGCCATACAAGCATCACTCAAAAAAAATAAAAAATCCTGAATACACAAGATAACCATACACATTAAAGAACTGGAGGAAAAAACAAAAAATAAAGCCTATGCCAAGCAGGAGAAGAGAAATAATAAAGATTAGAGCAGAGATCAATGAATTAGAAACCAGAAAAACAGTAGAGCACATCAACAAAACTAGAAACTTTTTCTTTGAAAAAATTAATAAAATCAACAAACCACTAGCCAAATTTATCCAAAAGAAAAGAGAAAGGACCAAAATTAATAAAATCATGAATGAAAGGGGAAAGATCACAACTAACACCAAGAAAATGGAAACAATCAGAAATTATTATCAACTAATATATGCCAATAAATTAAGCACTCTGGAAGAAATGGATCCTTTCATGGAAACCTATAAACTACCAAGACTGAAACAGGAAGAAACTGACAATCAGAATAGAACAATAACCAGGAACGAAATTGAAGCAGTGATCAAGAACCTCCCAAAAAACAAGAGTCCAAGGTGTGATGGATTTCCAGGGGAATTCTACCAAACATTAAAAGAAGAAATAGCACCTATTCTCCTAAAGCTGATTCAAAAAGTAAAAACGGAAGGAAAACTCCAAACTCATTCTATGAGGCCAGCATTACCTTGATCCCCAAACCAGGTAAAGACTCATCAAAAAGGAGAATATCCCTGGCAAATATGGATGCCAAAATTCTCAACAAGATCCTAGCCAACAGGATCCAACAGTATATTAAAAGGATTATCCACCAAGACCAGGTGGGATTTATCCCTTGGAGACAAGGGTGATTCAACATTCACAAATCAATTTATGTGATAGAACAAATTAATAACAGAAGAGACAAGAACCACATGGTCCTCTCAACTGATGCAAAAAAAAAAATGCATTTGACAAAATACAGCATCTTTTCCTGATTAAAACTCTTCAGAGTTTAGTGATAGAGGGAATATTCTTCAATTTCATAAAAAACCACCTACGAAAAGTCTATAGTGGGGCGCCTGGGTGGCTCAGTGGGTTAAAGCCTCTGCCTTCGGCTCGGGTCATGATCTCAGGGTCCTGGGATCGAGCCCCGCATCGGGCTCTCTGCTCCGCGGGGAGCCTGCTTCCTCCTCTCTCTCTGCCTGCCTCTCTGCCTACTTGTGATTTCTCTCTGTCAAATAAATAAAATCTTTAAAAAAAAAAAAGTCTATAGTGAATATCATTCTCCATGGGGGAATGCTGAGAGCATTTCCCTTAAGATCAGGAACATGACAAGGATGCCATTTTCTCCACTATCATTCAACATAGAACTGGAAGTCCTAGCAACAGCAATCAAACAACAAAAAGAAGTAAAAGGTATTCAAATTGGCAAAGAAGTCAAACTCTCTCTTTGCAGACGACATGATACTATATGTGGAAAACCCACAAGACTCCACCCTCAAATTACTAGAATTCATACAGCAATTCAGCATGTGGCAGGATACAAAATCAATGTACAGAAATCAGTTACTTTCTTATATACTAACAATGTAACTGTAGAAAGACAAATCAGGGAATTGATTCCATTCACAGTAACACCAAAAACTATAAGATACTTTGGAATAAACCTAACCAAAGAGATAAAGGATCTGTACTCTAGAAACTACAGAACACTTTTGAAGGAAATTGAAGAAGACACAAAAAAATGAATAAACATTCCATCATCATGGATTGGAAGAATAAATATTGTTAAAATGTCTATGCTGACCAGAGAAATCTATACTTACAATGCTATCACAATCAAAATACAATTGACATTTTTCAAAGTGTTGGAACCAACAATCCTAAAATTTGTATGGAACCAGAAAAGACCTTGAATCACCAAGGAAATGTTGAAAAAGAAAAACAAAGCTGGGGGCATCACGTTGCCTGATTTCAAACTATATTACAAAGCTGTAATCACCAAGACAGCATGGCACTGTCACAAAAACAGACACAGAGATCAAAGGAACAGAATAGAGAGCCCAGATATGGACCCTCAACTCTTTGATCAACTAATCCGATAAAGCAAGAAAGAATATCCAATGGAGAAAAGACAGTCTCTTCAATAAATGGTGCTGGGAAAATTGGACAGCTACATAAATAAAAATAAATCTGGACCACTCTCTTACACCATACACAAGGACACACTCAAAATGGATGAAAGTCCTCAATGTGAGACAGGAACTCATCAAAATCCTAGAGGAGAACATAGGCAGTAACCTTGGCCACAGCATTGTGGCCACAGCAACTTCTTTCAAGACACATCTTTAAAACCAATGGAAACAAAAGTGTTTTGGGGGACTTCACCAAGATAAAAACCTTCGGCATAGCAAAGGAAACAGTCAACAAAACTAAAAGGCCATCTATGGAATGAGAGAAGATATTTGCAAATGACATAATAGATAAATGGCTCGCATCCAAACCCTATAAAGAATTTCTCAAACTCAACACCCAAAAAGCAAATAATCCAGTCAAGAAATGGGCAGAAGACATGAATAGACACTTCTCCAAAGAAGACATAAAAATTGCCAACAGACACATGGAAAATGTTCTACATCACTTGGTATCAGGGAAATACAAATCAAAACCACAATGAGATACCACCTTATATCAGTTAGAATGGCTAAAATTAGCAAGTCAGGAAACAACCAATTTTGGTGAGGATTCAGAGAAAGGGGAGCCCTCTTGCACTTTTGGTGGGAATGCAAGCTGTTACAGCCACTCTGGAAAACAGCATGGAGGTTCCTGAAGAAATTAAAATAGATCTACCTTATGACCCAGTAATTTCACTACTAGGTATTTACCCCAAAGATATGTTATTGATCCAAAGGGGCCCCTGTACCCCAAAGTTTATAGCAGCAATGTCTACAATAGCCAAACTATAGAAAGAGTAAAGATGTTCACAGACAGATGAATAAAGAAGATGTGATACATGTATACAATGGAATATTACTCAGCCATCAGAAAGGATGAATACTTACCATTTACATCAACATCGATGTAATTGGAGGGTATTATGCTGAGTGAAATAAGTCAATCAGAGAAGGACAATTATCATATGGTTTCACTTATATATGGAATATAAGAAACAATGTAGAAGATCATAGGGGAAGAGAGGAAAAACTGAATGGGAAGTCATCAGATAGAGAGAAAAAGCAGGAGAGACTCTTAACTATAGGAAACAAACTGAGGGTTTCTGGAGGGGAGATAGGTGAGAGTAACAGGGTGATTGGGTGATGGGCATTAAGGAGGACATGTGATGTGATAAGCACTGGTTGTTATATGCAACTAATGAATTATTGAACTCTACATCTGAAACCAATGATTTACTATATGTGGTTAATTGAATTTTAATAAAAAATAAATAAAAATAAATAAATACCCACAAATGATGAATGGATAAAGTTGTGATGTGATTATATATATATATATATATATATATATATATACACATATACACATATATATATATACTCAGCCATCAAAAAGAATGATTTCTTGCCCTTTGCAATGATGTGAATGGAACTAGAGTGTATTATGCTAAGTGAAATAAGTCAGTCAGAGAAAAACAAATACCATATGATTCCACTCATATTTTGAACTTAAGAAACAAAGCAGATGAACATATGGGAAGGAAAAAAAAAGAGAAAAGATGGACATATGGCCAGGAAGAAGAGAGAAAGGGAGCAAATCATGAGTCTCTTAAAGATAGAGAACAAATTGAGGTTTGGTGGAAGGAAGTGGGTAGGGGATGGGCTAAATGGTTAATGAGTATTAAGGAGGGTACTTCTTATGATGAGCACTGGGTGTTGCATGTAAGTGATGAATCACTAAATTCCACTCCTGAAACCAGTATTACACTATTTGTGAACTTCTTAGAATTTAAATAAAAATTTAAAAAAGAAAAAGAGAGTGTTAAATCACATATTGGAATCTTCAACCTATACAACACTGTGTATTAACTAACTAGAATTAAAAACTTAGAAGCTTTTTAATCAGGAACAGATGCTGGATTTTGTCAAATGCTTTTCCTGCATCAATTGAGAGGACCATGTGGTTCTTCTCTCTTTTATTAATTTGTTTTTTCACATTGATTGATTGATTTGCAAATGTTGAACCATCCTTGTAGCCCAGGAATGAATCCCACCTGGTCATGGTGGATAATCTTTTTAATGTACTGTTGGATCCTGTTTGCTAGGATCTTGAGAGAATCTTAGCATCTATATTCATCAGTGATATTGGTCTGAAATTCTCCTTTTTGGTAGGGTCATTGCCTGGTTTGGGGATCAGGGTAATGCTGGCTTCATAGAAAGAGTCTGGAAGTTTTCCTTCTGCTTCAATTTTTTGAAATGGCTCCAGGAGAATAGGTGTTATTTCTTCTTTGAAAATTTGGTAGAATTCCCCAGGGAATCCGTCAGGTCCTGGGCTCTTGTTTTTTGGGAGGTTTTTGATCACTGCTACAATCTCGTTACTAGATATCGGTCTATTTAGGTTGTCGATTTCTTCCTGGTTCAATTTTGGGAGTTTACAGTTTTCCAGGAATGCATCCATTTTCATCTAGGTTGCTTAGCTTATTGGCATATAACTGTTGATAATAACTTCTGATGATTGTTTCTACTTCCTTGGTGTTAGTTGTGATCTTTCCCTTTTCATTCATAATTTTATTAATTTGGGCTTTCTCTCTTTTCTTTTGGATTAGTGTGGCCAATGGTTTATCGATCTTATTGATTCTTTCAAAAAACAAGCTTCTAGTTTCATTGATATGTTCTACTATATCTCTGGTTTCTACCTCATTGATCTCAGCTCTAATCTTGATTATCTCCCTTCTTATGTGTGGATTTGGTTTCTTTTGTTGTTGATTCTCCAGTTCTTTAAGGTGTAGAGACAGCTGGTGTATTCTGGATTTTTCAATTTTTTTGAGGGAGGCTTGGATGGCTATGTATTTCCCCCTTAGGACCGCCTTTGCTGTATCCCATAGGTTTTGGACCAAAGTGTCTTCATTATTGGTTTCCATGAATTGTTTAAGTTCTTCTTTGATCTCCTGGTTGATCCAAGCATTCTTAAGCAAGGTGGTCTTT